>NC_135788.1:41752500-42052500 GCF_051106095.1 Pogona vitticeps | reverse complement strand
TTGACTTACGAATACCCTGACCTACGAACAATTTGACTTATGGACAGCTCCGGCCGCAAAATTTTGCTTTGATTTGCAGCCAGAGCTTTGACCTACAAACGGAAAAAGGCAGGGGAAGAAGGTGGCAATTCAAATTTCTAACTGTATGAAATTCTAACTGTATTTCTAACTGATGAAAGAGGCTGCTTCTTGGTAGCTCTTTTGCCCCAACAGTTAGGAAAAGGTGGCGGAAGAAGGCCAGGTAGGCTCCCAGAGGGCTACATGGGGTGGTGATTTCAGCCCCGCTGGGCCTGCGCTGCGGTGGAGGAAGGCTGGGAAGGGGCTGGGAGGGCAAGGGGGTGGCAGTTTTGGCCCCTCTGGACCTGCAGCATGGTGGAGGGACGCTGGGAAGGGTCTAGAAGGGCAAGGGGGTGGTGATTTCGACCCGGGTGGGCTTGCGCCGTGGTGGAAGGAGGCTGGGAAGGGTCTGGGAGAGCAAGGGAGTGGCTGTTTTGGCCCCAGTGGGCCCACGAGGGGGTGCAGGGAAGCTGGGAAGAGGGCAAGGGGTGGTTTTGACCCTCCCAGACCCTTCCCAGCCTTCCTCCACTGCTGCACGGGCCCAGTGGGGCCGAAATTGACACCTCCTTGCCCTCCCAGACCTTTCCCAGCTTTCCTGCACCCCCGTGTGGGCCTGGTGATGGTTCCAGAGGCCTCCCAGCAGCAGGAGGCTTCAGATCGGTAAGGTGCTCCTTTTTAAAAAAAGGTTTTGTTTTGTTGGAGGTGGGATTGAGGGTTGGTGTTGTTTTATTTTTGGTGATTTTTTTTCAGTCCCAGTGTGGGACTTGTATTTTCTTTTCTTTATTTCTTTCTTTGGGGGTATATTTTCTCTTCAGCCGGAACAGATTAATCGGTTTTCAATGCATTCCTATGGAAAATGGTGCTTTGACCTACGAACATTTTGACTTATGGCCACCATTCCAATATGGATTAAGTTGACAAGTCAAGGCACCACTGTATTTGAATGGTTTTACAGTGGTACCTCGCTAGACGATGTCAATCCATTCCACTGAAATTGCTGTCTTGCGAAAACATTGTCTAGCAAAAGCATCCCTATTGGAATGCACTGAAACCCGTTTAATGCATTCCAATGGGGGGAAATAAGTCATCGTCCAGCGAAAATCACCCATAGGGAAGCCATTTGCAAAGTGCCAATCAGCTGTTTAAATCACTCTCTTTCTAAGCATCGATCCCAAAAACACCCGGTTTGTGAAGATTGTCCATAGGAAAGCCATTTTGCGAAGCTGCCGATCAGCTGTAAAAATCGTCGTCTTGCGAAAAAACGGTCTGTGAAGCATGGACCAAATCATCGTCCAGCGAAATCCCCCATAGGAAAAATCATTTTGTGAATTGCTATAGCGATTGCAAAAAGTCAATGCCTAGCGGGGGGAAAACGTTTTGTGGGGTAATCGTCTTGCGAGGTACCACTGTACTACTTTCATATCCCCAAGTGAGTTTCCATGGCTGACCAGGGATTCAGGTCCATGCCTGCTGAGTCCTAGTCTGCCACTGTATCCACCACACCACATTGAGGTTTAAGCAATTAGCAGTGTGTGTTTCCCTCTACAGCCTCACTTGCACCTAAAATCTGCCCTGGAGAGCAAGGAAACCTGGAGCAGAGTTTTGCTGCCAAGCGACAGCTGCTGTGGAAGGAGAATGTCCAAATTCTGCTTCTTCCAGAAATGGAAATAATGTGTAGGCTAGGATTTACATCATGAATGATCTCTAAAAATGTGTGTGTGTGTGTGTGTGTGTGTGTGTGTGTGTGTGTGTGTGTGTGTGTGTGTGTGTGTGTGTGTGTGTGTGTGTGTGTGTGTGTGTGTGTGTGTGTGTGTGTGTGTGTGTGAGAGAGAGAGAGAGAGAGAGAGAGAGAGAGAGAGAGAGAGAATTTAACAAGGAAATAGATACAGATAAGACGGTATTATGTGAATAAATAAAGGTTTCTATGGACACAATGAAAAGAAAGACTGGCATGTTAAATGTAACCATTAAGCCATTAAAATAAATTAACAATTCTCATGGCTCAAAAACAACACTGCAGTGTTATAATTCTGGAATGGCAGAACAAACTCTCCAAGGCAACAGCAGGTGCAACAATGTCATAGCATCTGAGTGAATTAAAATATTTCAAAAACGAGGAAGCAACATTTTTCAGCTTGGAAAGTCCAAGGAAGAGGCATTCACTAGGATGCAGAGCACTGTTTTAGCTTGACATAATATATATATATATATAAAGTGTCCACAGAGTATATTCGAAAGTAGTGTATGCTTTTTAAAAAAAAAATGCAAAACACCTTACAATTAATACAGACGATTCTATTAATTCTATAGATATTCACAAGGTTAGGTGTACATAAATCACATTCACTGTATCAACCCGCCTATTCTGTTCCATGACATAAAACATGTAAGCCAGAAACCTCCTGTGTAAGTCGGTGCAGTCAGGCATACAAATCACACTTTGTTCATTAGCTGCAATTTGCCATGGCAATTTACATGATTTCACTAATTCCAGAATAAAATTCCACTAGGATTCTAACCATAGACTGTAATATTTTATATACAGCCCGTTTATTGTGAAAGACTACTCATAATATCATAAAAACAGTTTCGTACTATAAAAATTAAACTTTGGGATAAAAATGTATAAAACCAGCAATATTGATTTAGGCATTCTTCAGTCTCGAGAGACTATGGTAACGTGCTCTGTATGGAGGACTTGGAACAGCATCTACTGTGGCTGAGAAGGCCAATTCTAGATAATTCTAGATAATCTCTTCCACACCGAAGACAAATACAATCTGTTCCCTGTACAGCTCCCTGATTTTGCTGGGTTTGGGACTGCCTCTTTGCCTCGGCCTGCTGGACAAGTGTCTCTTCAAATTGCGAGACACCATGATGCACCGCCTGCCTCCAGGCTGAACGCTCAGATGTCAAAGTTTCCCATCTGTTGAGGTCCATTCCTAAAGCCTTCAGATCCTGCTTGCAGATATCCTTGTATCGCAGCTGTGGTCCCCCTCTGGGGCAATTTCTCTGCACGAATTCTCCATAAAGGAGATCCTTCAGAATCCAACCATCAGCCATTCTCATGGCATGCCCAAGCCAAGGTAGACGTCTCTGTTTCAGTAATATATACAGTGGTGCCCCGTATAGCGAGGTTAATCCGTTCCGGATTAACCTTCGCTATACGAAATCTTCGCTAAGCGGGAAGTAAAAAGCCATTGGAACGCATTAAACTTCATTTAATGCGTTCCAAATTGGCCCTAAACTTCCCACTTAGAGAAGTTTCCTGGCCCCGGGCAGCCATTTTCGCGCCCTCCCCTCGCTTGCCGAGGGCGCGAAAACGCCACAGGGGGCCATTTCGGGTCGTTTTGAAGCCGCAAAACAGCTGTTTTGCGGCTTCAAAACGGACCCGAAATGGCCCCGCGCTGCGTTTTCGCGCCCTTGGCAAGCAAGGGGAGGGCGCGAAAACGCCGTGCGGGGCCATTTCGGGTTGCCCGCGGCCGTTTTGAAGCCGCAAAACAGCTGTTTTGCGGCTTCAAAACTGCCGCGGGCAACCCGAAATGGCCCCGCGCGGCGTTTTCGTGCCCTTGGCAAGCGAGGGGAGGGCGCGAAAACGCGGCGCGGGGCCATTTCGGGTCGTCCGCAGCCGTTTTGAAGCCGCAAAACAGCTGTTTTGCGGCTTCAAAACGGACCCGAAATGGCCCCGCGCCGAGTTTTCGCGCCCTCCCCTCGCTTGCCGAGGGCGCGAAAACACAGCGCGGGGCCATTTCGGGTCCTCCGGCGCCCATTTTGGAGCCGCCGATCAGCTGATCGGCGGCTCCAAAATGGGCGCCAGACGCCCAATCGTCGCAAAGCGAGGTGCGGCGATTGGGTGCTCCGTATAGCGATCCCGAAAAAGGGGATCGCTATACGGATTCGTCATTGTACGGTGCACTCGCTAAGCGAGGCACCACTGTATATGCTAAAAATTCCAGCTCATGTATACTGTATACTGTATGCTAAAAATTCCAGCTCGTTCTAGGACTACTCTATTTAGAACTTTATCCTGCCAAGTGATACCAAAAATGGTTGGAGACAACGCGTATGGAACATGTTCAGCTTCCTCTCCTGCCGTGCACAAAGGGTCCAGGACTCACCGCAGTACAGGACTGTATTCAGGACACAAGCTCTATAGATCTGGAGTGCTTGTAGCGCTATGGGGCGGTATATAAGTCCAATAAATAAATAAATAAATAAATAAATAAATGAATGAATGAATGAATGAATGAATGAATGAATGAATGAATGAATGAATAAATAAATAAATAAATAAATAAATAAATAAATCTTGGTATATGCCATCAGCTTCTTATTAAGCCACACTCTCTTTGTGTGTCTAGAGAACATGGTAGCTGCTTTGCCAATGTGTTTATTCAGCTTGACATCTAGGGAGAGAGTGTCAGAGAGCGTTGAGTCAAGGTACACAAAGTCATGAACAACCTCTAATTCTTGTTTGGAGATGGTAATAGAGGGAGGTGAGTCCACGCCCTGGCCCATGACTTGTGTTTTCTTCAGGTTGATCATTAGTCCAAAATCTTGGCAGGCCTTGCTAAAATGATTTATAAGTTGTTGGAGGTCTTCAGCAGAGTGGGCAACAATGGCTGCATCATCTGCGAAGAGGAAGTCCCGTATGCATTTCAGTTGGACTCTGGTCCTCGCTCTCAATCTAGAGAGATTAAAGAGCCTTCCATCTGATCTAGTCCAGCAATAAAATACCCAATAAATCTTAAATGACTATTTTAACATCTCAAATTTATCTTCAGAATAGCTGGATGAACAAGTTACTGTACTAGTTTGCAATTTAAAAAAAATTAATGAGCCAGCACCAATGCTATCTCCTTGCAATGGTAGTATTCCAAAGTCAGAGCACTTCCAAAGAAAGGCCCCCTTTTGTAATGCCAGTCATGGTACAAAAAGAAATGCCCCCAGAGAAGAACACAGCCATGATGGTGGGGAAGAGACTGAAATTCCCCAGATACAGTGATGGGTTTGTGCTAGTTGTGTCTATCTAGGAAAGACAGTAGCTTGATGAAAACATTAGCAGAAGCCCAATTTAAATGAGATGCTCGACAAGCAATAACACAGGCAACACTTCTTGTACTACTACGTTATATAACTCAACACTCAGCCACTACGCAAGGACTGTTAGAATGCCAACACAGACAGTGTGCAGATCCCTGGCTTGTAAATAATGCACATGAAGATGTGAAGGAGCCGTAGAGAAAAAGGAAAAAGAACAGAGTGAGCCATCCCCTCAACTAGAGGCACCTGAGGTGAAAAGAGAAATAGAGGCAGGAAAGATAACAGTGAAGAGCTGAATGTAGAGGAGGAGAAAGAAACAGAATCTAAGGGAAAGGGGAAAAAGATTGAGATATGTCTGGTGGAAGAGGGAGAAGGAGAAAGAGGGGAGGAGTTAATTTTACCCGTGTGGGAGGAGGAATCTGGAGAGGAAGGTGGGAGGAGATAATTCAGTATACCAATGACAGGAGAAAGAAAGGAAGAGAAAAAGGGGAGAAGAGAAAAGAATTTGAGTATGATAGAATGCAACGGTTGTTAGAGGACTTCCCTAATTTAAAGGTAGGAGGACTGCTACCTAATCCAGATATATCCAAAGAAAGAGGAACATTGGTGGATCCATTAGAATGGACAGTCGTGGTTTTTCCGTGGGGACAAAGTCCCTCGAGAAAGGTGATTTGTCCGGATTCTTCCTTCAACCACCCACCACCAGAGGGAGATTGGGCAAGGCAACCTTATTGTGGGACAATTTGTGCAGTCCAGAGTGCTCCGATGAGGAAGCCCACCAACATTTTGATCCAGCTCCCTCAATGAATCCTGTCAGTTCAAAGTATGGACTGTGGGGACAACAACTTTGCCCTTAACCTGATTATCAGTTTGTTTGAACCAGTAGAAGTTGTTGTTGATTCACCTAATGTTAAACCAAATAAACTTGTTAATGTTCAAAAAGAGACTCAGTTGTCATTTTCTGCCAAAAGAGAGGAACTGCTTCAGATCTAATGAACCCAATCACAGGAGGTGAACTGCCCCAGTCGAAGAAAAATGCTCAGTGCATGCAAACTTGTTCTTTCCTGAGTCACCACTGAATTGGGCTTCAATACTGGAGAATACTGATTTTGCTGGAAGTAAACTGAACATTAAATGTGATCATAATAAGCTTATATCACACCTGAAGCCCTGTTTCTTTGCAGTTAAGTTATAAACCACACAATGTTTGCAATAATAGGGAGGTATATAAATTAAATTCTTTCTGTCTATCTTGTTGTGGATCTTTATTTGGAAAATTGTATAATTCTAACTGGCAAAATTTCATGTCACAGATCTAGTTTTGAAAACAAAGATTATTTTTTGAAAAGGTTAGAACAAAATAGAAGTTTGTTTGTAATAGATACATTATGAGGATTAAGGCTACAGTGCTGCAGAACACTAAGGGCTACCAATGATCCAAATAGTTCCACTGGGTATCTTTTCATCAAAATAAATGTATAACTGCTCAAAATCAACATTTGGCACTGCAACTAACAGCTTTTGATTACCTTATTATATGCGAATGGAATATTTTAACAAGTTCTAAATGGAACTCTTTTTAAGGAGTATCCAGAGGCTTCAGCAGCCTATCAGCTCTCTCCCTATTAGCTTCCTTAATACCTGGAGCTTTTTTGAGTCTGTTTTTTCCTATATGCTTAATCTACGCTGGTCACCTGACCATAATAAATAAATTTATTCATTCATTCTACCTGCTTAGTCACTTTATGAACATTTCCATGATGGCTCTTCCACTTTTCTGCTGCACACCTGTTCTTAGGCCCCTGAATACATCTTATATCTGACTGGTTGCAACATACCCTCTAATTTTCAGCCCTGCAGGGTGAGGCACCACCACCCACTCACTCGCACAGCTTCCGTCCCCCCCGTGTGCTGGATTCTGTCATGACCCCTCACGTGATCGCTACACGGAGAGAAGCGGAATCGTGTGTGCACACACGCATCCAGCTTAGCAGGAATTTTGACTGCCTGTGGATTTTGGAAGAGGGGGTTGCACCATCCTCAGCTCTTTAATGCCCAGACTGATGAAGACTCTAGCTTCAGCATGTAATATTTTAGTAATCTTAAAAAATTACCACTCATGTTTGTTTTCAGATTGCGTACAAGGATCACATGGCTCCCCCACCAACAAACACTCTTTCTTGGTGGACTATACAAGATACCTTGAATCTAGTATCTACAACCAAGCAAGGCCATTCAACAAACAGGACTGACACTTGAAAAAAGCATCTGTGTCCTACCACTATGTAATACTTCTAATGTGGCTTCCGCTGGGTTACCTAGTGTGCAAAGTACATTTTGCCCTTAGCAGTGACTTAGATGGTCAATCTTTTATTTTTATCCTGACCTCTGGTTTATCAAATAAATGTTGACCGACTGCTTCAAACATGGAGTATTCCCTCTATATATCACTCTTCACATAAGAAAGTGCATGTATACCATTATGTGTAACAGCTGCACACTTGTACGTTTTGAGAAAGTCTAAGCCTCAGTTGCAACTGGTGATAGATTTCTGCAGTGTAGGACAGATGTGCATATATCATAAAACAGCATCTATGATGGGTACACATAGTTTCAGATACTATATCCACACAGAAAATTAATTACATATGAAGCAGCTTTGATTACTCAAAATAACTGAATTAGCAATTGTTAAGAGTTGATAAGAGCCGGGTTATTTGTATCCACAGAATAGAGTCTCCGGCTACTCCCTCGTTTTCTTCTTCCAAAAAGAACACGTTCAAAGATTTTAAAAACTAAAAACTTGAAAGTTTTCTAAAACCACATATGTTAAAAGCTATCTAAAACTGAAATGATAAAAGCTATTTATAGCTGTGTATAAAAAGATTCGTTTTCGTTTTGTTTAGTCGCTTAGTCGTGTCCGACTCTTCGTGACCCCATGGACGAGAGCACGCCAGGCCCTCCTATCTTCCACTGCCTCCCAGAGTTGTGTCAAATTCATTCTGGTAGCTTCGCAGACACTGTCCACCCATCTCATCCTCGGTCGTCCCCTTCTCCTCTTGCCGTCGCACTTTCCTAACATCAAGGTTTTTTCCAATGAGTCTTCTCTTCTCATGAGATGGCCAAAGTACTGGAGCCTCAGCTTCAGGATCTGTCCTTCCAGTGAGCACTCAGGGTTGATTTCCTTTAGAATGGATAGGTTTGTTCTCCTTGCAGTCCAGGGGATTCTCAAGAGCCTCCTCCAGCACCACAATTCAAAGGCATCAATTCTTCGATGGTCTGCTTTCTTTATGGTCCAGCTCTCACTTCCATACATCACAACAAGAAAAACCATAGCTTTGACTATTCGGACTTTTGTTGGCAAGGTGATGTCTCTGCTTTTTAAGATGCTGTCAAGATTTGTTATCGCTTTCCTCCCAAGAAGCAGGCATCCTTTAATTTCGTGGCTGCTGTCTCCATCTGCAGTGATCATGGAGCCCAGGAAGATAAAATCTGACACTGCCTCCATATCTTCCCCTTCTATTTGCTAGGAGGTGATGGGACCAGTGGCCATGATCTTAGTTTTTTTGATGTTGAGTTTCAGACCGTTTTTTGCATTCTCCTCTTTCACCCTCATTACAAGGTTCTTTAATTCCTAAATCCTAATAAAAAGATTAGAAGGTTTAAAAGACCGGGTTAAAAAATAAAATAAGGATGCAACCAGGAGAAAACGCTGCTGCCTCCTTTACTGCTGCCATATGCTCCAAACTGTTTGACTTTTATAGTTTACAGACTGGAGATAGAGTGTGAGACTCATCATTGAAATCCATAATGGTGGTTGATATTAAGAGTTGTTTTCAGAAATTCCAATTGAACATTATAAATCAAATCAAGGTCCAAATTTCAGAAGCCAAGGCAGAAATCAAGGCAACACTTTGTGGATTGTTCGTGAAGGAGATGGAAGAATAACCGTCTGAACCCACTGAAATGACTGAAGAACTGCTATCATCAGAGAGAGAGAGAGAGAGAGTTTTTTAAATTAAACAAATGCTCAAAAAGGAGGAAAGAGAGGGTTGGGGGAATGAGGGGGAAAACATATTGAGATTGTCTTGATGGGAAAGAAGGTAAAGGGTGAGAAATGGGTGAACTTGGGGCAGAAATTTATGATCAGAGGTCGGATAGATACACTATACAGTATTCCAAAGACAGGACACTGATTATATTGGGATGAAATCAGTAAACCGCAAAAAAAATGCCTTAAAGAGATTTTATAGATGGCATTTTAAAACTGGCAAAAAAGAGGCAAGAGGCTAATTTTGGATCTATAGTACCGGATCTGGAAAGCACAAATAAAAAGGGAGAGAGTTACTTGCTGAATATAACAATAGAAATTATTGGTTTGAGAAATACATGTTTATAGATAAAATAATATGGGTAACATATCTATAAGCAATTCTGGCCACGCTTAGATAGTAATGGTAGTCAAATACATTTAATGATGAATTTAGAAATGTTTATGATGAAGATAATATTAGATGCTATTGTTTCTAAGGCAACTATATATAGATATTAAATACGTGTGAATTATAATAGTGACTACGTAGATAAGACTAGATATATGTTTGTTTTTAGAAACTGTGATTTTGATGATTGCACTGGCCATGTTTGGTTCTTATTGGTGGATAAGAAATCTTAATGATGAAATCAGAAATGCTTATGATGATAATTGAATAGAGGGGGGTGCAGGTAAAAGAATTTATAAAAATTATTATGGATATAGTACGATTCAGTATGGGAGTAGGGCATAAGATCTGTTCTAGTCAGAATTATATAATGGATAAGTTTGAATGGGAAATACCCACATATATGTTTTGTTGGTTTGTTGGTTTTATATGTTTTTGATTGTCTTAGATGTCTCTGTTTTGTTTGTATGTATGTGTCATAGAAATAATTTTTTAAAAAATGAACAACAGATGTTATTTTATGTTCTACAAAGCAAAGATAAATAAAATAGAATTAATTATGTTTGTAAAAATTCTACATTCTTCAGTTCAGATTCTGAAAGGGTGAAAACATGGACCATGAGGCAAGTTAAGGAAAATAACTGTTACCTACTCTTGTTCTGTTCAAAAAATAGCAGGGCGGAAGAGTATTTCCTTAGAATCAGCTAACTAAAATGCCCTTTCACACAGCACTGCATATGCTTCTCTTTCCTCTTAGACAGAGAGGACATTGCATAGTAATAAATCAAAGTGCTTTGATTTTTTTTTTTACCTTCCAGACAAACTTCATTATTCTTTTGCAAATTCTTGAAGTATTAATTGTAAGAACTGGCATTGTCTGAAAAAGAAATATCATTTTAGGAAATATATTTGTCTTCACAGCTGCAATCCTCCTCATAAATCCTCCTCAATTTTGACATTTTTCCAGATCTTTTTCGATCAGACCAATTAGTTTGATGTAGTTGTCTTTTATCAAGGTACTTGGTTTTTTTGTAATATGAGTTCCTAGCTATTTAACTTCTTTTCCTCTTTAAAACCTGTCCTTTCTTCTAAATATTGGATCTCTTCTTTCTTTATATTTTTAGTGTTTTTGTTTATTTGCTTTTAGTCGAGATACTTCTCCAAAAAATTTTATTGTTTCTGTTAATGTCCCTATTGAATTTATCAGATCCTCTAGAATGAAGACCATGTCATCCGCAAACGGCTGTACTTTATATTGTTCCCCTCTTATTCTGAGTCCTTTTATATCTGGGTTCTGTCTAACTTGTTGGAATAATGCTTCAATAAATAGTACAAACAGTAAAGGAGACAATGGGTATCCCTGTCTTGTTCCTTTTTGTATTTTTGTATCCTGTGTAAGTTCTCCATTTATTCTGATCTTCGCTTTCTGTTGTCTATAGATAGTCCTTATTGCCTCAACAAAGTCCTTTCTTTCTTCCATGATTTCCAATTGTTTTAACATAAAATCCCAACTGACATTGTCAAAGGCCTTCTTTGCATCAGGAAAAATCATAGCCATCGCTCTTCCTGGTTGTGTTTCATAATATTCTAATGCACTTAATATTGTCCTAATATTGTTTCTCATCTGTCTCTTTGGCAGGAAGCTGGACTAAACTTCATGAATTACATGGACAAGAACTTTTTTTCAGTCTGCCTGCTAATATTGAGGCATATGTCTTATAGTCTACATTCAATAGTGAGATTGGTCTGTAGTTTTTCTGGTTCAGTTCCTTCTTTATGAATTATTGATATAGCTTCTTTCCATGTAGGTGGAGTTTCTCTTTTCTGTTCAATATACTCCACTAAAACATCTTCAAAAGTTTTACAATATTCTGCTGGTATTCCATCTGAGACTGGTAATTTCCCATTCTTTTCTTTCTTCATGACTTCTACCACTTCTCTTGTTGATATAGGTGCATTCAATATCTTTCTCTGACGTTAAGAAAATTTCATCATAGTATCTTTTCCCATATATTGTTTTTGTTTTTCCTTTAAAGTTTCTTTTTCTGAATACAGATTTTGATAGAATTGTTCTGTTATTCTTTATAGTTCTTCCTGTTTTATAGTTAGCTCACCTTTTTCATTTTTCAAAGCTTGAATTTGTTTTTTACTTTCTTTCCTAAATTTATATGCTAGCCACCTTCCAGGTTTATTTGCATTTTCAAAACCATTTTGTTTTGCATATTTAATCTTGTTTGCCATTTCTTCAGTCAAAAAAGTGTTTAAATGATGTTGTATTAGCTTAATCTTTATTTCCAGATGTATTATTGATGGGTTTTGTTTAAATTCACATTTGCTTAGTTTCACTTTTTCCTCCAATTCTCTATATTTTTGTTTCTTTTCTCTTTTTAACCTTGTGGCAAATCTTATTGCTAATCCTCTGAAGAAACATTCTCCAGCCTCCCATACCGTGGTTATAGGTGTTTCTGGTATCATATTTATTTTGAAGAAATTTTCCATTTCTTCTTTTATTTGCTTTTGAAAAATCTTCATTTTTAAAAAAGAAGTATTTAGTCTCCATTGTTGAACTTTGCAAGATGTCTGTAATTGCAGTAATATTGGACTGTGGTCTGCAAAGGTGCTTGTAAGGATTTCTATTTCCTTCATTTCCTTAATCAAATTTGTTGAGATCCAGCAGGCATCAATTCTTGACCAGCTTTTGTTTATTTGAGAAATGTGTATAATCTCTTTGTGTTGGATATTTTATTATCCATGCATCTACAATATGTAATTCTTCTGCCAATTGTAGGAATATTTTTGGAAACATATTTCTTCTTTCCCCCCTCTTTTCTCCTTGTCCTGTAGAGACATCTAGGTTTCTATCAAAGACTGCACTGAAGTCCCCAATTATGCAATATTCCTGATAATCTCTGATAGTTCTTTTTGTAAATTTTTGTAAAATGTTTCTTGATTTTCATTTGATGCATATATACCATATTTGCTGGCATACAAGATGACTTTTTGGCCCTGAAAAACATGCCTCCAAGTGGGAGGGGTTGTCTTGTACACCGGGGGCATGTCTAGGAAACCCTCCCTCTCTCCCAGCGAAGTCACTTACCTGGCAGTAAGACCCAGTAGAGCCCAGCTCCTAGCCTGGGAACAGCCTGACTCTAGCACCGAACAGCTGACTGTCGGAACAGCAGAGAGGCGGCAGCCATTTTGAGATGCGACCACATGGCTGCTGCCTCTCCAAAATGGCTGCCGCCTCTCCAAAATGGCTGCCGCCTCCGAAAAGGAACCAAAAGGGGCAAAAGGAACTCTCCCTATGATGCAACCAAAGCAGAATCACGCATGCGGAAGAGGGGGCAGTATTATACAGCAAGTATATAACACTCTACATTCTGAGTGGGAATGTTGGGGGGCTGTCTTATACTCCCAGTCGCCTTGTACACCGGCAAATACAGTATTCACAATCAATATTTTTCTGATTCTTTTTGTATTTTCACTATTAATATTTTTCCATCATGTGATGCATGGACCAATTTAGAGTTGAATTCTTTCCTTACATAGACAGCCAATCCTCTTTTGTTTTTCAAGTCTGATGCTGGAAATCTCTCTCCCCATTTTTTTATTTTGTAATAACTTATTGTCTGTTATCCTTATGTGTAGACAAATCACATTCAATTTTAACTTTTGTAACTGTAGTAAGACCCTTTTTCTTTTTTGTGGGGGGTTTAAACCAGTGGTTCTTAACCTTTTTGAAAGAATCGCCCCCTTGAGCCATTGAGGAAGTTATCACTGCCCCCCTCCCCGCGGTGATATTTATTTATTTATTTATTTATTTATTTATTTGAGACACTTAAATCCAATGACCCCTGAAAACAATATTAAATTCCAAGAAAATGAAATGCCCCCAAAAAAGTAACATGTAATGATTTAGTTGCAAGTGAATTTTAAGACGGAAAAAGAAATATAAAAAGGGCATAAAAACAAATGCAGGAACTAAAAATTTCAAGACAAAAAGTCTGAAACTAAATTAAAATTGGAGGAAAATATATATTCATGCACACTGCAAAAAGGCTGCAGCCATCTTCACAGGTTTGGCTTGCTCCAGCGCCCCCCTACCACCCCCCTTCTGCTCCAGCGCCCCCACGCCGTCCCTTTTCGTTCTACCGCCCCCCTGAAAAATGAAATCGCCCCCTGGGGGGCATTATCGCCCACGTTAAGAACCACTGGTTTAAACCATTGACATTGAGTGAAATAAATTTCCATTGGCTCTTATTCATTAGACTTGGTTTTACTATCCGTTTTTCCCTGTTTTTTCTTGCTGCCTCTTGTCTGTATTCTTGACTGAGTCAGGATGATTTCCCACCAACAATAACTAGCTGGACTAATGAACGAAACAACTGCAAGAACGTAGTGTAAACTATAAGTGTTAATCATAGAAAAAATATTAATGGTGTAAGCACAGCAAAAAAAAAAACATGTTTGTTGTTGTTTTGGCTTATATATCATCCCATAGTGCTTGGAGCACTCTCTGGGTAGTTTACAACATAACTTTGCTAGTAACACTTTGTCCTCCAACAAGCTGGGTACTCATTTTACCACCCTTTGAAAGACAGCAGGCTGAGTTAACCTTGAGACTGCTACCTGAATACATCAGGATCAAACTCAGGTGAGCAAACTCAGGTGAGCAAAGGCCTGACTACAGTACTGCAGTTTTACCACTGTGCCACACACTGTGTCTAACTTTTTAAAAATGCATAACATTTCAATAATAGGTTTTCTGTACATATTCTGTGCAATAGATTTCCCCTTGATTAAACAGCATACAAGTAGTTAAGAGACAGTGTATCACTAGAAGAGACTAGGCTGAGGCCTGCATGTAATTCTGGCATCATACTAACCTTGGCACAAACAGATACAGATAAAAAAAATAGCACAGGGATTTCCCCCCTTTTTTGATCACAATAATAGAGCCTCAGGATATCTGGTTTACAATTATAGTTGTTCACAAGGGTAAGATGGTACACATACACAAGGGGCTTTTTGTTTCCCCATTGATTCAGCAGATCCCTATTTATTTCAAAGCAATTCAGTTTGTGGTATGGCAAATTAGTATGTCCTACTTGCAAGAGGGAAACACACTTCCTTGCTTTAAGGCAGTGGTCCCCAACCTTGGGCCTCCAGATGTTCTTGGACTTCAACTCCCAGAAATCCTGGCCAGCAGAGGTGGTGGTGAAATCTTCTGGGAGTTGTAGTCCAAGAACATCTGGAGGTCCAAGGTTGGGGACCACTGTTTTAAGGACTTATCTGGATTGTGGGCTTGTATCAACTAAGCATGCTATTAGTAATAAATCAAACCAAAAATACATGATAAAAATACATGACGTCAGAAACTAGAGATGGTCACTTTTTGTTGTTTTTTGGACACCAACTCTCAGAATCCTCCAAAAACTTCCCCAGGCAGAATTCTCGGAATTCCAGCCCCCCAATCCACATTTAAAGGCATCTTCATTTCTGGTGTCCCAACCCCAGCGTTACAAGAGAGAGATGGAGGAGCTATTTTTGTCACCTCATGAATATGCCCACAGAAGAAGAATCCATAACTCTTTTCATGTACAGTGGTGCCTCGCATAGCGACATTAATCCGTTCCGGATTAATCATCGCTATGCAGAAACATCGCTAAACGGAACGGAAAAAGTCATAGGAACGCATTAAACTTCGTTTAATGCTTTCCTATGGCTCCCAAACTCACCGTTGAGCAAAGTTCCTCCATAGCACCGCCATTTTCGCGCCCTCGGTAAGCGAGGGCAGGGCGCGAAAACACTTGCGGTGGCCATTTTAGGCACCCGGCAGCCATTTTGGAACCGCCGATCAGCTGTTTAAAAAAACATCGCAATGCGAAGATCGGTAAGCAAAACACTTACGATCATCGCAATGCGATGTTTTACCCATTAAAACATCGCAATGCAATCGCATTAGCGATCTAAAAAATTAGATCGCTATGCGGATTCGTCATTAAACGGTGCACTCGTTATGCGAGGCACCACTGTAAATGATTAGCATAGAGAGGACAAAGTACATCCAAATATCTGACATATAAATTCTATTCCAGAATATAAAACTCAATTTCCATTCTGAAGACAATACTGAATAGCAGAAAAATAAGCACTCAAGTGAAAAGCAAAGACTGCACTTTATCAGTTATCTGCATTCTTGACAATTAGTCAGAATATCAAACTACAACAGACCACCTGCATTCACCTATTAGGCAAGACATTTACTGATTGCTCTTTCTGAAACACTTACCCCATCACACTAATTGATTTTTTGCAGTGTTTCATCATCATCATCATCTTAGACCTGCAGAGTTGGGAGAGACCCTAAGGATCATCAAGTCCAGCCCTTGTCAAGGAGGCATAGTGGGGAATCAAACTTTCAACTTCTGACTCCGCAGCCAGATACCCAAAACCACTGAGCTATTCAACAGTTAAATCACAGAAGATTTGGATTTCTGGAATAAACTTTATAATAAAAATGATGTATGGTTTTAGTTAAAGTGATGTACAGCAAATAGTTTCTTGCCAAGGAAGTATTTTAAAGCCAGCTCAACTTAATTCTGTATCTCAATAAAATCAATCATTCTAAGCAATATTTGTGAAAAGTTTTTTAAAAAGGTAAAAAGTGAAGAAGTTAAAACAAAGACAATTTTATGTGGATCTCTTAATTAAGATCATTTGGAATATGCTCTGATATAATTTAAAGCTGCAGCTAATTAGATGTCTGAATATGTTTGGAAATCCATGAATGTTTAATTAGAACAAATTTCTGTACTGCACATAGCTAGATACATGAACAAAAACAAGATTTCATTTATATTTTTTCACAGTATTTTAAATTCACAAGTTTGTCTGTTCTCTGAAAATAGCACTTCGCCACAACAAGCTATTCATAATTAGATACCATTTGTTTCTTAACAAAAAGAATGGGTTACAATACAGGCATTGCAAAGTTAAGAGTCTATAGATACAATCTTTTAAACTAAAGCATTTCAGAGTTTTGAAATGCTAAAATAGGAACAGCCCTCCCCTAAATGCTTAGCAGCACCACAAGAGATGGGGAACACAGGAAAGGTTTTTTTAAAGCAAGCAAGCAAGTATGTATTTCTTTTCACTGGTGTCCTTTTAAATCCATTAAGTCAGGCATAGGATGAAACACACTTCTGTGTAGACTCCAAGCCTGTTCTATTTTATTAGAAGAAAAAGGTTCAACTGTAGAAAGCATTATAACGGCATATCTACAAGAAAGACTTTCAATTTAGAAATGCTCATGGGACTTCATTTAACTCAAGGCTGCAGTTGTAAGCAGGCTTTTGAGTTCACAGACTTCTGCTTTTTTGAATTTCAGAATTCTGCTCAAAAGCCTGGCCTTAACTATGCAGCAGCTGTCCAAGTTCAGTAATACCACAGAAGAATGTTATTGCTATTGAAAATAGAAGAAATAGTGAACTTGGCTCAAATTAACTCTATTATCAAAGGTCTGCATAGAACAACACACTTCTGTGCAACCCTAAGCTTAATAACCAACAGTTGTGGTGCTGCCTTTGATCTCATGCATAAAAGCTTATTTAATTTTTTTTCTTTTTGACAAAATGGGTATAGCACAACCTTATTTCCCACTGATCATAAGTAATTACATTCAGGAGAGAAAGGTTAAAACTAATCCCAAAATGAAGCAACCCTGATCAGCAAACAAATGTTTAAAAATCAAGACTCTTTTCAACTGTACTATATGAACAATATATTATTACATTACATTAGCTTATATTATTGACCCTAAAGGCATGGTCATGCACTCTTTTCTGAGGAGCAACAGCAGAGACCAATTCCTTTTATCAATGGCACATGAGAACAGGCCTACTGTAGAGTGCAAATACCACTATGAATTGTTATACCTCCACACCATCCATTGAGGATAAAGAATCCTACAGACAGCCTGTGGTTGCAGACTACATTACAGTATGGTGGCAATACATACATATTAACTGAACCCCACAATGATGTGTTCCATGAATTGAACCCCAAAAAGATGTGTTCTATGAAACGAAGGATCATGCTCCAGAATGCAGTATTCAGAGACTGATATCATCCTAATTAATGAAATCCCACTGCACTTGGCATAGCATTAAAGTTATTGGTGAATTTTGCAACCACCTGTTCAACAGAGGCTATTTTGGTCAAGTATTGTTTGTTGAAATAGTCACATCATACAAAGTAATGGGACAGATACTTTTGGGTTAATTCAATACAATATCCTTTTTTTATCCTTGGACAGCATTTTCTAAACATTTTCATTCATAGTACCATTATTTTATTTAGAAAATCCTGCTGAGGAACAGTTCCTATTGTTTATTCATTCTACTTAGATAAGCATAGTTTGTGTTTCCTTGAAGGATTTTCATGTCCTGCTTTTGAAGAATTACTAAAGACTTCTGATGCTACCTCATATCAAAGCAGCTTTGGATCTAAGTGGAAATGAAAACAATCTACTCTTGAGCAATTATTGTTCCTTAGCCCCAATGAAAGATTCAGAGTCAAAATACAATTGAAGTCATAATATTCAAAATCTCAAGAAATTTTATTTTAAGTTGCACAAGAGACTCCTTAACCTCAGTAAAATAAGCAAAATGAGAACAGATGCAGGAATAGAGGTCTAAATCCAATTGGTAGTCCCAAACAGAGAAATGGTGAGTCAACACATATGTAAATCCCACTGATTCAAAAGGTCTACTAATGGGATTCAGTTCAGAAACCACAAATTAAGAGTCATTGCTAATAATTAACTACTGACTATTTTCATTTAAAAAACCCCCTGCTAAGACGACTTAACCTGACTGAATGAAGCATCACATTATGAGGGGGTGTTGATAAGTATTGAGCCTTATCCATAAAAAAAATTGAGCTAGGAAGCTATAAATCACAGGGTGTATTGGCCAATTTGTCTGTATTTGTTACGTTCACCCCGTGCCCCTGTTTCTTTTTCTCAACCCAAACGGCTTACGCTGGTGACGTTCTCTCTTGCTTTCGCTGCCACCAGTGGATTTCTTTATCCATACTGTAAAAGACTTTAGTCTGACACTGCCTGCCAACAACAAAACTTGTTTATTAAAGGGTATTAGAGTAATTCAGGATCACAGATGTCCTTTATTCATTTCATAGAATCAAATCATTGAAATATCATATATTCTGCCACACATTCAATCACCTCCTGTTTTATTTATTCACTTTAACCAGCTTATCTTTATTAGTTACAGTTCTCACTCTATCTTTGACTATCTCTCTCTCTGCAAACCTCTCTCCTTCTCTTCTCCCTCACGCTCTCTCTCTAACTGACCTTCTGCCTCCGCCCCTCCTGTCCTCTCATAGGCTTATGCAAATGAGCTCCAGCTATGAGTGACAATCGTGACGTGGGGCATCCATCACAATATTCAATGGTGCAAAAATCAACTACTTATGATTTTAACTTATCTTTCATGTTCAAGTCCAAAGTCAACATGGCAGCACCTCCAGAAAAGTTCAATGTGGAAGAGCACAGGACCATAATCAAGTTCCTGTTTCTCCAAGGGAAAGGTGCAAAGCAGATCCATGATGAAATGTCACAAACTAGTGGGTGACAGTGGCCCTTCATATGCAACAGTTAAACGTTGAGTTGTCAGTTTTAAAACTGGCCATTTCGGTATGGAAAGTGAGAAACCCAGTGGAAGGCCTGTTTCTGTCTCTGTTCCTGCAAATGTGAAAGCCGTCCATGACATGATCATGGAGGACCACCGAATATCAGCCAAAAGTATTGCTATATATCTGAGAATATCATGTGAGAGAATTGGTGCCATTATCCACAATCACTTGGAAATGAGAAAGCTAGCAGCAAAGTGGATCCCCAAACTTTTGACAACCGAACAAAAGAGGAAACGTGTGGAGTTATCGGTGGCTGTTTTGGAACATTTTGCAAGAAATGAGTCAGATTTCCTGGGCAAACTGGTAACTGGTGATGACACATGGATCTACTGTAATGATCCTGAGACAGTCTAAGGAATGGAGGCACAGTGGTTCCCCCAGGCCAAAGAAGTTCCAAGTGCAAAGGTCAGTGCAGAAGCAAATGGCAACAGTTTTTTGGGATAAGAAGGGAGTTCTGCTGGTGGACTACCTCCAACAGGGTTCAACCATCAATGCAAAATATTACTGTGTTTTATTGACAAAGTTGAGGCAAAAGATCAAAGAAAAATGTCAAGGAAAGCTCTCCAAAGGTGTCATCCTGTTACATGACAACACCTCGTCACAAGCTGCAGGCGAAACAATGAGAAAACTGACCTCCTTAGGCTTTCAGTCGGAAGAATTTTATTTGCAGGGACTTAAGCTGCAAGTTGCAAGTGCATTGATTTCCTGGGGGAATATGAATAGTGTGGCAGTTACGGCTTCCTAGCTCAATTTTTTCTGGGAAAGGCTCAATATTTATATCAGCACCCCCTTGTAGAACACAGATTCTTCTATGAATCTAAAAATCATTACAGTGGTGCCCCACTTAATGATTATCCCGCTCCACAATGAATCCGCTTCACGACAATGTTTTTGCGATCACAAATAGGAAAAAACCGCTTGACCATGATTGGTTCCCTGCTTCGGGAACAGAGGTTTCGCTTTACGACAATCTAAAAACAGCTGATCGTCAGGTTTCAAAATGGCCTCCCACTGTGCAAAATGGCTCCCCGCTGTTTTCAGGACTGATTTTTCGCTTTACAGGCACCGGAAAATTGCCGCCTTATGGAGAATCTTCACTGGACAGTGAGGTATTTCGCCCACTGGAACGCATTAACCGATTTTTAATGTGTTTCAATGGTTTTTTCCCCAGCTTGACGACGATTTCGTTCTACAGCGATTTTGCTGGAACGGATTATCGTTGTCAAGCGGAGCACCGCTGTATTTTAAGTATGGTGGATATGATCCAAGAGCTACATAGACACAGCCTCACACACATATGGCTGATTATCTGGACTGCCTCGGAAATCAGGAAATGAAACACGTATTATAATTATTTCAGAGGAAAGCCTTGATGTTATTTTGGTTTTATTTACTTATACTGACCCCTCCTCACTCCAAAGTAATTGCTGGAAACAGAACAGCCTCCTGTGCATAATCTGAAGTATCACTTCATTCAGGAAAATATGTAATTTGTAGTTCTCCAAGATGCACTCAAGGTATTAAGGAACATACAAATCTCATGCTCTTTGGGAGGGAGAGATCCCTAAGCATGTTAGGAACATCATTTCCAGGTTTAGTGCTTTTAAGAAGAAGTCTAAGATTTTTTTATGAAAGTTTGGCTGTGGCAGCACATTAAAACCTTCACAACCTTTACCTATAAGAAAATTGTCCACCATCAAATTATACACATACCACATATTAAGACTAAGGCATATAGATGTGGGAAATCTGCCTTAGGTCCTTCCTTCCCTCTCCTCTCATTAGCTTACTTGAAAAATATAACACAATTTTTCCCCAAGAAAATCTATAACAACTGAAAGATTTCAAAGGAACACATTTATTCAATGCTGAAAATTACCAAGAGTCTTTGAAAGACAGGTAGCATCTTGCATTTTACACAAATACCAATTTAAACCATATAAAGGCCCAAATCCTACTGTGTTTCTCACACAGTAACACAGTTGATAGAAATCTCAGCAGAAAATTGCAACAAATTAAGAAGTCAACCTGGCCATTGCAACTGTGCATCGAATGGCATCAGTGCACAGCAACAAATTTTTATATGGATTCTTAGCTTAAGCACTTTGCAGGTGAGATTTATGCCAACTATATTATTCCAGCAGACTTAAGTAACTAGATTTTGGGGTTATACTGTTTACTATAATAGGTAACTTGTGGCCCTGCAGATATTGTTGGGCTTCACCATCCCTTTTCATTGGCTATGATGGCTAGGGCTCAATCCAACAACATCTGGAAGAGCATAAATTGGCTGACTGTTAATTGTTTCCATGCCCAGGTAAATGTTTTTCTTTAACAAAAATCTCAAAAAGAAGAAAGCTAATAAATTATATTTTTATTAAGCACTAACAATGACTCGGAAACATTTAAGTGCATAAAAACATAACAAATTATATTTAATTTCAAAAGGGATCAAGAGGTCATTGTAAACTGCAAACTTGCAGTGACTTTAGTTTATAATCTTACAACAGAAATCTCTGATCTACAAATCAATTTAAAATATCCATTTTCATTTGGAAAAAGCACACTGAACTAAAAGCACTACAATTTTAAAATCAATTTATGAACACAATTTTACATCAACCTGTATTAGCAAGTCAAATTTTGTCCTGCATTAATTTACCCAATGATAAATCATCAGCCAAACTATATAACAGGCAGTTCTTAGAAGATTGGAGTGAGATACTGGCAAGATATTCCCCTTATGATACATTAATATAAAAGGATGTTATTGTCTTTTCTCTTTATTCTTCTTTAGTATAAGATACAGTTGTTGGCTGCTGTTGACTTTCATTTTATATGTAGCATTTTTGCTGTAGTGAGTGAGAAATGTTTGAAAATGTTTTTTTTTAAAAAAAAAGCTGGAAGCATTAGAACTCATTAGGAGGAAAATAAGTTTGTCTCAGGGAACCACTTACAAACCATTTGTGTCCAAAAGGCAAACTTTGAGGTTTTTTTATACAGTATGTGAAAAACATTTCATCACAGTGTAAGGGGACACTGACTACTCACTGAAGCTGCACATTAAACTCCTTTGATTAATAAACAGAGGCCACTTGTGGTATTATTCCCATTTTAAAACAAAAGGCGTAGCAGATATCTTGCACAATTTTGCCCGTTCTCCAAAGGAAATGCAAAGAATTACAGCATTTATTTGCATCTTCTCACTTCTTGCACTCACTCCAAGGATACTGATTTTCTATATTTAGAGACAGCATTCACTTGCATAGCTATGATGAGCTCACTATTTGCAAAGCCCCAGAGAATTATGACAGCTAAATAATATACACAACACTGCTCAGACTTTCTTTACAAATGTTTCTGAAATGTAACTTGAGACAAACAGGTGTAAAAGGAAACAAATTACACAATAAAGCTGAATGCTTTTTGGCTTAAATTCAGATATTGGGTTTTGCTTCTCACAGTAATGATTTCAGAGACACTTCATCACATAAAAATAAGAAAAAATATTTCCAAACCTTAGAGGAATTGTAATTAATCTGGTCTTAACTGCCTAGATTAGTTTAAATTACATGTAATGCATAAAGTATCTGCTGGATAACAAATTATGTTGGTATGACAGCATGCATGTTCAGGAATTTATACTTATGGAAGCAGACAAGGTGAGCAAAGTTTGCAAAGAAATATCTCAATAAATTCGTTTCAGCATGCATAAAATAAATAATAAAAACAGGTTTGGTTGCCTAGTGAATTTATGTAGATTATATGAAATAGGAAGAACTAAGACATATCATGAATGGTCTGTTTAGGGAAACAGGGCAGGATAAAAGAAAAACAAGGCAAGACTACAGAACATAAAAGGGCAGCCGTGCAGTGGAGCAACCGTTATCATTCATATTCAGTTTGTTTTATATTAAGGGTGCTCTGATACTAGAAACAGGCTCATCTATAAAAATAATAAAAATGTTACAGTAGTAACCTCTCTATGACCATCATGCTTACTCTACTTCTGGTACTGGATTTCTGAGATGCTCTTCTGCAAGTTTATTTTAATTGTTTTCTCCTCTACAGTAGATATGGTACATGTCCAACAGTAGCCAAAAAGAAACAAAAGACAATGCATACAGCTTGTAGTTCCTGGTAGAGGCATGCCACTCAGATTATTTGGACTATAAGTCCCATAACCTCACAGAAAGATTCCTAAAATTTGTCTCATCTGGGAGAACTGATTGATTAATCAATCAATCAATCAATCAGTATGCCATCCGTCTGATTGCCAAGGTCACTTTGGGTGGTTCACAGTATAGCAGACAACAATAACACATTAAATAATAAAGCCATAGTAATAGAAGAAAACCCAATAAACATATCAGTCAATTAAATAAAAATGAAAAACAGCATAAAATCAATTAATAACAATTAATAAAAACAAGATTGGAGAATTGATAACTTAAGAGGTGAGGTTTTACAAAAGGTAGCCATGTTAGTCTGTGCAAGCGTATCAGGCAAAATCCAAAGAAGCAAAACAAAACAAAACAAAAAAGACAAAAAATGTGGCACCTTAAAGACAAACTATTATACGTTTTTGTGGATAAGTCCACTTCGTCAGACATATGGACTAAAAATTTAATACCAGATGAAATATCAATTACTGTTATATTCTTCATAACTACCAGGTCCATCTCTCAGCATGAGGCTCAAAGGTAAAACCTGTCAATATTCCCTACATTAACAAGCATGGTTCCTCTACTATCTGTATACTCTTCCTCCCCCTTGAGTTTTGAACAGTCTTCATCCCCCACCTCTTTTCCCTCCTTACTTTTGCTCATGGGACGGTGGGAGTTTGTTTCAAAGATGGGGAGCAACAATGGAGAAGGCCAGTTTCTGGTTCTTGCAAGACTATGAATGCATGGATCAGCATCCCCAGGAGGACCCCATGGTCAATGGTATCGAAGGCTATTGAAAGGTCAAGGAGGACCAGCAGGCATACAGTGGTGCCTCGCATAACGTTTTTAATTGGTTCCAAAAAAAAAAAAACCTTATGCGAAAAAAACTTTATGCGAAACACCATTTCCCATAGAGATGCATTGGAAACCAGTTAATCCGTTCCAATAGGCACGGATTGCCGTCCTTAAGCGAAAAAACCCATAGGAAACATCGTTAAACGATACAATGTATCCTCCATTGGAATGTATTGTAGCTGACTCAATATGTTTCAATGGCTTTGCGAAGTCAATTTTTGCAAAATTAAGTGTGTCATAAAAGGGTCAAAAATGGTTTTAAATGCTTGGATTAGCTTCTGCACCCTCTAAAACGGATGCAAAAGTTAATTTGGCTTTGATCTGACTTTTCGTTAATTAATGGTGAATTTTTCCCCCCCAACTTTTGACAGCTGTCAAAATCTGACAGCTCCATTATTTCCTATGGGGGAAGAAAAAATTCACAAAAAATTAATGAAGACTCAGCAACTGTTCTAAATTCTTGGGTTCATTAGAGGACCCCCTAAGTTGTGTGCAAACCTGATTTGGCTTTGATCTGAACTTTCGTTAATTTTTTGTAAATTGTTTTCTCCCCCATAGGAAAGCATGGAGCTGTCAGATTTTGACAGGTCCATTGGTTCCTATGGGCCAAAAAACAAAAATTCACAAAAAATTAACGAAAAGTCAGATCAAAGCCAAATCAGGTTTGCACATGTCTTAAGGGGTCCTCTAACGAATCCAAGCATTTAGAACCGTTTTTGACCCTTCTAAGACACTTTTTTAATTGAAAAAAAAACATCGTTAAGTTCCTAAAATTTTTGTCCGCCGGGCCAGTAATGTATGATAAAAAGATAGCCATGACGGACAGAGGAGAGGATGGGTGGGTAGTGTGAATTCACAGAGG
Organism: Pogona vitticeps; assembly: GCF_051106095.1. NCBI lineage: Eukaryota > Metazoa > Chordata > Lepidosauria > Squamata > Agamidae > Pogona > Pogona vitticeps. The sequence continues at coordinate 42,027,358 of NC_135788.1, read as the reverse complement.
TCTATTCGAACTATGGTTACAGGTAAGTAATCTCTTTTTCTTCTTCATGGCCTCTGTGAATACACACAAATGGGTGATTAGCAAGCTTCACTTACCAGCAGGTGGGACATCACAGTAGGAAGGATGCCAAAACCACTCTGCCAAAGCCAGCATCATTGTGTGCTCTCACATCTAGTTGGATCTAGAGAGATTAAAGAGCTTTCTGTCTGATCTAGTCAGGAGATAGACACCTTTTGTTGCAGTTCCAAAGTCATGCTTCAGCATGACAGCAAAAAAGATTCCAAAAAGGGTTGGTGCGAGGACACAGCCCTGTTTTACTCCGCTTCGGATGTCAAAGGGATTTGATGTTGAGGCATTAAGAACTACAGTGCTTTTCATTCCCTCATGGAAGGACCTGATGATGTTAAGGAGTCGAGGTGGACATCCAATCTTGGGAAGTATATCAAAAAAAGGCCATTCCTCTAACCAAATCAAAGGCCTTTCTGAGATCTATGAAGGCCACAAAGAGTGGCTGTTGTTGTTCCCTGCATTTCTCCTGCAACTGTCTGAGGGAGAATACCATGTCAGTGGTGGATCTATTAGCTCAAAATCCACACTGCGATTCCGGATAGACTCTGTCTGCAAGCACCTGGAGCCTCTTCAGCACAACATGGGCAAGCAGCTTCCCTACAACGCAGGTGATACCCTTGGAACAAAATCAGGATGAAGTTTGAAATCCAGCCACTACATATTAAAAACTGTGCTCTTAGGAGCCATCTTCAAAATGTGGTTTCAGATACAGCCATACACAGAACCACCTGTCTGACACCAAGATGTTAGCAGATTTGTTTTCTGGCAAGTAGGAACTTGTCAAAGCTGAGAACGTTTCACTTTCACTTTTTCACTCCAGAAAGTGCAATGAGCAGCTCAGCAGCAAGAAAGGAGGTGGAGTTTAAACGTTTGCAGATCATTTCTGCAATCTAGAGAAGCAGACAAACCTCATTTACAACCTTTATGTATGGAAGAAGTCAGGGAAGCGGGTGAGAGAGCTAATACTTTATAAACTCCAGCAGGAACAATCAATCATATTTTAAAAATTGACTTTGCATGGTGCAGAGTAGAAAGTGCTAGTTGACTGTGAAATCCAACATCAGCAAAATTTATTTACAACTCTGTACTAAGTTTAGCAAGAGACAAAATGTCCATTCCATACACAAGCATGACCCCAAAACATGCTTATATTGCTTTGTAGAATGCAGTACAGTACTAGCAGGTAGGGTTGGAAACAGTTAGATGTTTAAAGTTTGTATCTTGCAAAAAATTTAAACTAGCCTTGCATTGCAAATGCTACAGGTAGGCCTTGGAAATCATGCAGGAACAGAGTTCAACAAACACATTAGGCTGGTTGCTGGGTGTGGAGATGAGAAAAAGGTGAAGCTGGGAAAGGGCATCATTAAGTTTTACTTGTACTCTGTTACTTTTTTATTCCAGCTGCCACAAGAACAGATGATGCTCATATAAATTAATATTAACCATAACTAAATACACAGATAGGGCTGCCGGGGGGGGGGGGGGCAGGCTCTTGTTAAATGTCACAAGGAGGTCCTTGCAATGTCACAGAGGTTGGGTAGGCACACACTGAAGTGGCCAGTCAATTGTGGAATCCAGCCACTACATACTTATTAAAAACTGTGCTCTTAGGAGCCATCTTCAAAATGTGGTTTCAGATACAGCCATACACAGAACCACCTGTCTGACACCAAGATGTTAGCAGATTTGTTTTCTGGCAAGCAGGAACTTTTCAAAGCTGGGAAAGTTTCACTTTCACTTTCTCACACCAGAAAGTTCTCAGCAGCAAGAAAGTTAAATGTCACAAGGAGGTCCTTGCAATGTCACAGAGGTTGGGTAGGCACACACTGAAGTGGCCAGCCAATTGTAGAACCAGGGAAAAGAACTATGGAGGTAAATAATCCCTAAATCCAGAAAAAAAACAACTAATCAAGTAATATGATAACCTAGGTTCAGGAAAAAATATCCTGTGGCTGAGGGAAGCAAAATGGGCTCAGCACTGCAGCAGTTGTTACCATTACTACTAGGGAATACATTCCATATGGACTTAAATACAGCACGAATGACACATGATTTTTTTTCAGGTGCTACATCACTGTCAGGGCTTCTGCAACCAGGCTCACAACTCACAAAGCTGTTCCTCCATTTCCTGCTCTGCAATGGTGTAATGGCCCCAGATACATGCTTCTGCTAGTTCTCACTGTGATTGGGTTGTTTCTCTAGGAGGGGCGGACCTTTCTTTTCAGTGGGGAAAAAAGGACGGGGAAGAAGATAACGGTTCAAACATGGTTTATTTCTTTTCACTTCTTGGTTGTTAACATAGAAAGGATCCAAATAACTCAACTCAGGCAGCAACTTGTAACTCTTAACATGTTTTATATTCGAACTCTTTCCTTCTTTCATTTCTTCATCATCCCATGTGGACCTTGTTCTGTTGAGGCCACGTTGGGAAGCTCAAGGCAGCACAGACTGTCCCGCAACAGGGGTGTTTCACCAAATTCCCCTCTAGATACGGAAGGTAGTTGGTGGTACCAATGTACATCACTTTCTTCCCTATGTCCTGGGACCGAGGCACCGCTATCATGCTCCATCCTACTTTGGACTTTATCTTTTCCTTATCCGTGATACAAGGGGGGTCGGGCAATAAGCCCTCCAGCAGTTCTAAGATTTGGGAATTCCCGGGGTAGCTCAATCATTCCATACCTCTTCGGTTCTATTCCTTCAGTCTGTGTACTCTTGTCCTCTCTCTCAATTTCCTGTTCTACCCCCCCTTCTCTCCTCTCCTCCCTCTTTTATAACCTCACCCCACCTCATAAGTTCTAGCTCCTCCCCTCTCCTTGCTTGTCTGGTCTTTGTCAGAAATATCTCCACAGCTCTGTTTCTACCAGTCTCTCCTTCTCCTAACTTGATCAACTCTCCCACCGCGCAACCAGCTGTCATCTCCTGTCTGATCTCAGTGGAGGACAGCACATTACGCAGCTCTCCTTCACACTCACTCATCTTCTTTGCCTCTCACCTTTTTGGTATGCTAAAACTACACAAGCACAGGCAAGTTATCTGGCTGTGGAGGCAGAGGTTGGGAGTTCAATTTCCCACTGAGCTTCCTTGACAGGGACTGGACTCCATGATTCATAGGGTCCCTTTCAGCTCTGCAGTATCAAGATGATGAAAATGATGAACTGCATTTTTACATTGAATCAGTAAGTCCTAGTAATAGCAGAGAAATAAGTTCACAGGCCTTAAGACACACACACACACAATTTTCCTCCAGTGTTGCTCATCTTGACATTTGCCATCCTGAGGAAGAAGCACAGCTGTTCCCTAAGACTTAAGCCACAGCTTGACAACACAAATATTTTTGTTTAGAAATGGGAATATTTTAGAATAGAATGTTTCTAAAACCGGAAGCAGTACAACAAGAAAAAAAGGCACAGTGGGGTGCATGGCTAGCAGATCTGTAAGATTCACACTGTCATAAAACTCCAATCAGTGTTTTTAAATGAAGAGTTCTATTAATAAGGGTCAGATTCAGCCACACATATTATGTTATGCCCAGTCCATGGGAACACGCAAGAGAATATTACCGGTATATCTCAAAGTTATTGATGTTCAGGAGTTAGACAGAAGCATGCAACAAATGCAAAAGCTTAACTCTAGCTACAGTTTTTAATTACAATTTTGCTTTTTAAAAATACACATTCATGCTTCATTGTTGAAACTGTACCTACTAAGCATTTTTTCCACAATAGCAGCACCTCACATACAAAAGGGAGTAGGTACTATGATGTAAAGAAAATTCATCATTCTATAGAAAAGTCTTCTTTACCAAGATCAACAATTTTCCCCAGATCAAAGTACTTTAAAGTCAGAGCCAACAAGCTGGAATCAGTTGAAATCAATACATGAAGAGGCATCTGTGAGCAATATCAACTAAACACCTGCCATCCAAACAGCTTTCATTTACATTTGAGATCTTCAGTTACTAAATGTTATAGATCAAAATGGAAAGTAACATGTTTTATTCCCAAATAACTGTTATTGTAATTCCCTGAAATACTTTTTGATCACCATTATTCCAATATTACTTCAATGCCTAGTACTTGAACTACTTCAAAACATGTTATGACCATATTATAATTTTGACCAAAACAAACAAAACCAACATAAAAGTCTTGCCTAACACAATGCATTCAGTTTAAATTTGAAATGGGAAGCAATGGCTTAATAACAACTGCTTAATGACATCATGTTTTATCAGGATATCACATGAGCAAACAATAAAGAATTAAATTTGACAACAACCATGTACATTAATATACTTTTACTTCCTCGAATTAGACATACAATATACAAGCAACACTGTAAATATGAAAGTACAACTTCCAGTCAAATTCCAAAAATAAATTTATATCTAGTTAGCAAACATGTTGTCTCACATAGCCAACCATTGTTCTGAGAGAACAGGATAAGTGAAATACAAAACAACAAGATTTCAGTGCCTTTATTTTATATATTCAAAATGAATGCACATACCATAACCAGGGTGGATAAAATCAAATTTAAAGTGATTTAAATAACAATTTAAATAAAAAATTAAATATTTAAATAGTCACAAAATCCAGTTTTTAAAATTTAAATCATAATTTAAATGAATTTTATTTAAATCAAATCTACCCTAGCTAAAACCCAGCCCTACAAAATGCTCAGGAAAAAGAAGAAAACCTTCAAATCAGCTATCTTTTCTTGTGCTAGAAACATAACCATTGGCCAACAACACATCAATAACTAAATCAAAGTATCTTAATAAGAATTAAAGAACAACACAGATCTGGATAGATCTGATTATCATGTTTTCAATTTATCTATGTCATCATTATTCCTACCGTGAAAAAGTATAAATGATAACAATAAGCTTTTATGCCTTAAGTCTCACTAATGAGATTCAAGACACAGGCAAGATTTACCTCCAGTAGAATTTTCATATTCAAAATAAACAGAATCCATTTAAAACTCACCTACAGTTTGGAGGAGGGTCTAATGTAATTTCTGCAAGTTCTTTCTGAATTCTTAAGAAAAAAGAAACAGGAGTTAAAATGACATAATTTTTAATATTTTATTTTCAATTTTATTTTTTTACTCCAGTAAATGGAAAATAAGTCTCGATTTGTAAAAGAAATATAAAAAGTTAATAGTACAGTGGTGCCCCGCATAACGAGCAATTCGTTTAATGACAAATCCGTATAGCGATGTGGTTTTTGTGATCACTTTGATAAAACATTGCTTTGCGATGATCGGTAAGCATTTCGCTTACCGATTATCACATAACGATGTTTTAAGAACAGCTGATTGGCGGTTCCAAAATGGCCGCCAGGTGAAGAAAATGGCCGCCCGCTGTGTTTTCGCGCCCTTTCCTCACTTACCGGGCAGCGCAAATGGCGGCCGCATGGAGGATTTCCGCAGAACTGTGAGTTTTTTGCCCATAGGAACGCATTAAACGTGTTTTAATGCGTTTCTATGGGCTTTTTTGACCCGCATAGCGACGAATCCACATACCGACAATTTTTTCAGAATGGATCATCATCGCTATGCAGGGCACCACTGTATTCTTTAGCTAACATTACTCCTTAATTTAGCTTACTATAATCCAGAAGAGGCATGCACAGATATCTGGAACATGCCCCAAATAATATCCAGTTTCTATTTCAGAAGACACTCATATCAAACCAAATTTAATTTAAAGCTTTACCAGGTTCAAAAAGCAGTTCAATTTCAGACACATGGCACAATGTCTTACCAATTACAAATGCAAAAATAGTAATCATGCTTTGCCTTTTTAAAAATTAACTACTTTCTGAAAACTGATACATTTCTAAAAAAATTTAGAATGTACAGTGGTTCATCAAATAAGTGGCAGCAAGACCTATTCAAGTACATATATGGAACATGCATTCAAAACAAGTTTTCAATTTCTATCCTTTTTTTGAGAGATCAGCAAGCAAATTTTTATTTTAAATTTAAAGTAAGTACTTTAAACAACAAAAGCCTTTGACTGTGTGGACCATAACAAACTACGGCAAGTTCTTAAAGAAATGGGAGTGCCTGACCACCTTATCTGTCTCCTGAGAAACCTATACGTGGGACAAGAAGCAACAGTTAGAACTGGATATGGAACAACTAATTGGTTCAAAATTGGGAAAGGAGTACGACAGGGCTGTATATTGTCTCCCTGCTTATTTAACTTATATTGAGAATATATCATGCAAAAGGTTGGACTGGAGGAATCCCAAACCGGAATTAAGATTGCTGGAAGAAATATCAACAACCTCCGATATGCAGATGATACCACTCTGATGGCAGAAAGTGAGGAGGAATTAAAGAACCTCTTAATGAGGGTGAAAGAGGAGAGTGCAAAAAATGGTCTGAACCTCAACATCAAAAAAACTAAGATCATGGCCACTAGTCCCCTCAACTCCTGGCAAATAGAAGGGGAAGATATGGAGGCAGTGACAGATTTTACTTTCTTGAGCTCCATGATCACTGCAGATGGTGACAGCAGCCACGAAATTATAAGAAGACTGCTTCTTGGGAGAAAAGCAATGACAAACCTAGACAACATCTTAAAAAGCAGAGGCATCACCTTGCCAAAAAAAGTCCAAATAGTCAAAGCTATGGTTTCTCCTGTAGTGATGTATGGAAGTGAGAGCTGGACCATAAAGGAAGCTGACCGCCAAAGAAGTGATGCTTTTGAATCGTGGTGCTGGAGGAGACTCTTGAGAGTCCCCTGGACTACAAGGAGAACAACCCTATTAGTTCTAAAGGAAATCAACCCTGAGTGCTCACTGGAAGGACAAATCCTGAAGCTGAGGCTCCAATACTTTGGCCATCTCATGAGAAGAGAAGACTCGCTGGTAAAGACCCTGATGTTGGTAAAGTGTGAAGGCAAGAGGAGAAGGGGACAACAGAGGACAAGATGATTGGACAGCACCACGAAAGCTACCAACATGAATTTGACCAAACTCTGGGAGGCAGTAGAAGACAGGAGGGCCTGGTGTGCTCTGGTCCATGGGGTCACAAAGAGTTGGACACAACGGAACAACTAAAGAACAACAAAACAACAACTTTAAACACCACCAGTTAAAAAACTGAAAAATGAGAGGCGGAATGGTTCTGGTCACACATCTCAATGAGCCAGGAATGTAACGAAACTAAGCATGGGACTTTTGAAATTTGTGGACTACAGCTCCCAGAAATCTGCAGGAATTCCCTCAATCAGATTTCTTTTATAAATCAGAGGTGTGCTAGGCATTTCCAAGTAATGAAGCAAATGAATTCCTAGAGTCTGGCAGTTGTTTTCATTCTGTGGAACAGAGAGGAGAAATGATTGGGCAGGGCTAAGCTCTTTGAGAGTTCCGATAGATTATGGTTGTGTTAGGCTCTGCACAGGAATTTTCTCTAAAAATAAAAAAGCAACAAAACCCCCCACAAAACTACTTATCAGATACATAATCCCTTGCAACTCCTGTATGTCTTAGATTTCTTGATTAAAGTCCCCAGAAGTGTAGCTTGGAGAATTCTCACAGACCTCTGTGGCCTGTAATCCATAAATTCCAAAAATCAGATGTCTAAATGAAGCTTTGGCTTACTGTAAACAAGCAGCAAACATGTTTGTAAACAAGTTCAACCACAAATTGAACTCTATGGCTTATTTAGTCATGCCTGTTCCAAGCAAACCCGAAAGTGACTCAGCAACATAAGCATGACATCTCAGCATGCCCAGTTAGTCCTGAAACCCAACAAGTACTGGTGACATACGAATTCCAAACTATACATTTTTAATTTGAAAGAATAATATTATCCTGCACAATATGCTTAAGTGATAATTTTGGACTTAGATCTGTAACCGATTTAAGCTAAATGTCTTAAGTTAGCAAATAGCTTCTTATTACCTTCAATGATGTGTACAGCCCGATACTATGCATATTTATTATTTATATACAGTAAATATGTGTGTGTGTTCAGTCGTTTAGTCGTGTCCGACTCTTCGTGACCCCATGGACCAGAGCACGCCAGGCCCTCCTATCTTCCACCACCTCCCGGAGTTGTGTCAAATTCATGTTGGTTGCTTCGATGACACTGTCCAACCATCTCATCCTTAAGTGTATGGTCATTCCCATAAAGTACAATGCACCTTTCCATCTTTTTCTGAACTAAATGTGTCTTTTCCTATGTTATACTAATTAAAATTGGAACATTACTCATGTGGTAGACAAATCACAAGGAGAATAAGGAAAAGATAAACAATACTGGAAAACAGATAGATGTACATGTTATCTGGCCAGCTTCCTCAAATACCTGCACTATCCGTCCTTGGCTTGTTATAAGTATCCTTGTTCCCAAACAAAAGTTAAGGGAATAAGATACCATGAAAGTTCCCTTTGCTCAAACGCATCTGTTAGTCACGAAGATGAATTCTGATCTCAGGTACACAAGTAGCTTGTACAATACAAAAAGCCTATTAAACACAGCTCATAGGAATAAAAATGGATTTCCCAAGGTAAACATAAAACTGTTCCAGAACACCACAGCTATCCTTACAGCACTTGCTTTAATATCAAACAAGGTCAATAGACTACCTTTATAGATTACTGAACACTGTTATATCTTCAAAGCACATATAACAAAAAAAAAAACCCTAACCAAAATGAAAAAAGGGGACACTATCTGGGAAATGTTATATATACACTTAAATATACAGATAGGCATGAACTGCTGTTCAGTGGTTCAGCTCAGTTTTGTATGGTGCCTGCACAGGTGTTCCGTGGCTGCCAGAGAAGGAAAGAGGGGGGAAGAGCACACTGCAATTGGTGAGGGGGTTCTAAACTATGATTTAACAATATTGTTTATAATTCTTCCAGCATATACATATTCTTGCATACATAAAAGAGAAGAATAAGTGACTCCAGAATACAGGGATTTTAATATACTATTTCATCTTACTGAAATATGAGAAGTGCTAGATGCACCTTCAAAAATGTAAAAAACAAATTCAAACCAGTACTGCCAATTACAAAATAGATACAATCAACTTTGTAAGTAAATGCCAGTCCATCCACAATCTCCCAGATGACACTGTCCTGGCCACAATGTAGGGGCAATTATAGCATATATATTTATGAGAGAGAGAGAGAGAGAGAGAGAGAGAGAGAGAAGGCAGGCAGGCAGGCAGGCAGGCAGGCTTTTATTAAATTTCTCACAAAGATGATATACAAGGCATCAAAAATACAATGCCAAATGAGTTAATGGCAAATCTGGCTACTAAATGGTATGACTTTGTCTTGCATAACTATTTCACCTTCAACAATAACATGTACAGTCGTGCCCTGCTTAACTATTGCCCGCATTACGACAAATCCGCTATACAACGATCTTTTTGCGATCGCAAAATGATGTTTTACATTGGGTTTTTTCGCTTTGCGAAGATTGGTTCCCTGCTTCGGGAACCGATTCTTCGCATTCCGACGATCAAAACAGCTGATCGTCGGGTTTTCAAAATGGCCACCGGGTGCTCAAAATGGCTCCCCGCTGTGCTTAGGGACAGATTCCTCGCTATACAGGCACCAAAAATGGCCGCCATATGGAGGATCTTCGCCGGACTGTGAGTTTTTAGCCCATTGGAACACATTAACTGGGTTTTAATGTGTTTCAATGGGTTTTTTATTTTAGCTTAACGACGTTTTCGCTCTACAGCAATTTCGCTGGAACAAATTAACATCATTAAGCGAGGCATCACTATACTGTATCTTTAGGTCAGAAGCACAGCTATGAAAGTATTCACAGCTAGTGCTGAATAGTGCTTCCTCACTTCTGTCCACAAATCTGAGATCCATCTGGACTTTTAACCAGACAGGCAGAGGTGGACTGGTATTCTGAAACAATCTGCTACAAGATCGACCCCTAATAAGAGAATGTTAGTCATATACAGCTCCCAAGAGAGACATATCATCAGTGTCCTATAGCCCATTCTGCTTACAGTAGTTGGAAACACAGTTTTGTAACACCTCAAACTCTCAGGACACTGTTAAAGATCTCAAAGTAGCTATTATTTTTAAAAGGCAATTACAAAGAAAGATCGGAAAGAACTACCACGGGGATACTGTATGTATAAATAAAGATGACATAGAATAAGCATGTGTCTGAGGAAATGAACTTTGGTCCAGAAAAGCTCACACTGAAACAAATCTATTAGTCTTTAAGATGCCACAATGTTTTGTTCCCTGTTTCTCTTGTTTGTTATTCAACATGCTGAAACAGATTAATATAGTTTCCTCTTTCAAAACTTTAAAAGCAGGAACTCCTTCAGTTTTGAATTTGCACTGGTTTAAAATCAAGACTGGTAAAAGTATGTCCCTCTGGGGCCCAAAAGAAATCCTTGCCTCTCCAAACCATTTAATTATGTTTTTAAAAGTGCCCCCAGTTCCCCTTGTGCCCTCTAGAGCCATAGGAAACAATCTTGCCATATATTGGGCTCCACGTGCACCTTACTTTATGGAACATTTTTGTATCCTTAAAAAAATAGCATTAAAGGGTGTGTGGAGACTTCTTCAATAAAAAAATACTTTTCTAAAAGAAAAAATATTCTGGGCAGAGTGAGGGACAGGTGGCTTTATTTTTTCGATTATGTCTGTATGTTTATGTATATTTCTTGTGTCAGTTGAAGAACCTAACAAAATCTACAGTATTTGAAAGAGAAGATGTAAATGTATTAACAAACGAAAATGAAAAACTAAGCATTTAACTACAAAGAAATAGAGTAGTTTGTTCTGTCCTGAAAAAACTAGAAACTTTTTATATGGGGAAAACCTCCAAGAAACTTATTTATTTATTTATTTATTTATTTATTTATTTATTTATTTATTTATTTATTTTATATCCCGCCTATCTAATCAATTAAGATTACTCTAGGCGGCTAATTTTGTGTAAAGCACTAAAGAACAGAATGTAACAATGTATACAAGAAGCCAACCACTCCACACATGGGCATGTATTAATATGAATGATTTCTGTCTGAGAAGTGCCTTGTGGCAGAATGATTAAACTGCAGTACTGCAGCTGAAACGCTGCTCCCAACCTGGTTGTCCCAAGTAGTCAGCTCGAGGTTCACCTAGCCTTACAACCTTCAGAGCTCAGTAAGATGAGTATCCAGTTTGCTGGGGGAGGGCAATGTGTAGCATGGATAATTACTGTAAATTGTAAACTACCAACAGTGTTTTAAGCACTATGTGGTATATAAGCAGCACACTACTTTTTTTTCCTTTTTTGCTTTTTTATATGATCTGATAATAACCTACATTATTGTGCAGATGCAAAGAAGAACAGATTGAACAATAATGTACAGTTGCCCATAATGACATGCAACACAGTAAGAGCTCTTTATGGGCAACTGTACATTTTTATACCATTTCCCTGAAAATAAGACCTAACCTGAAAATAAGCCCTAGTATGATTTTTCAGGATGCTAACAATATAAGCTCTACCCCAAAAGCCACAGTTAAGTGAAATCCCGTCCCTCCACCATTGTGTAACAACCAAAAGAAGATGACATGACCATATTTGAATAAATCTAGATTGTCGTACAGGAAAAAAATAAAACATTCCCTGAAAATAAGCTCTAATGTGTTTTTTGGAACAAAAATTGATTTAAGACCTTGTCTTATTTTCGGGGAAACGTGGTATCCACAACAATATTGTAAACCAGAGGTAAAGAGTGGTACACTGCAATACTGAGGTCATAACTACAGATGGGCATGAAATGTTGGTTCAGCACTTTGTGCCAGTTCAGCTGATGGCCACACAGCTGATCTGCAGCTTGGTACCCCACTCCCCCAGCTGGCACCGATTCAGAGGCAGCATCCAGAGGAGGTGGGCCAGGGAAGCTGTGGCCCTACCTCTAAGTGGGCACCTGCTGGAGGGGTGAGGTGCCAAACTGCAGATCAATTGTGCGGCCACTGGCTGAACTGGCAGTTTGTGCCCATCTCTAGTCATGATTCAAGTTATTTATAGGAAATTACTATACCTCCATCTTCAGCTAAATCTAAATACATCCAGAAGAGTTTAAAAAGTATCTTGAATCTCAGCAATAGTCTCACTTTCCACTGCAATGCCAGTAAAACATCTATTTCAAACAAAAACATATCTTCCACCTTGGTCAGCACTCAATCCCACAAATGTAAAAATACTTAAAAGTTGTCTTATTATATTCAAACATTTGCACTATGTAATTTTTCAATTGTGTCTAGCTTGGATTTTTCTCAACTGCCTTTTTAAAAAACATAATATCAGCAACATAAACTGAAAACATAAATTTTCTTGATTAATATAGAAAATAAAATAAACTAATCCATGTGTTAGCACATACAGTATGTGGAGGATTCTTTTACAACTGCCAAACTGATCATTACTGTCATAAAGGTTCTAACCAATGCAAGACAGGAAAGAAATATGTCGCAGCATGTGCATATATATTTGGGGAAAAGATTTTACATAAGTCCCACCCACAATGGTTTCACACCATGTATCCTTTTGTTATATTTGTGTATTATTCAAGGACACTTTTAAATATATAATGCCCTAATGCTACAAACATCTTGCTGAGTTTCATCATCATCACCATCATCATCTGTCAAATAAATTCTGACCTAAGGTGACTGTTTTCAGAGTTTTCCAGATAGAGAATACTCAGAAGTGGTTTAGCAGTCCTTTCTTCTGGGTGTGCCCTGGGACTGTGCCGCTTGCCCACGGCTATGCAAGCTGGCTCTACTTGCAGGAGGCACAGTGGAGAATTGAACTCCCAACCTCTGATTCTGCCACCAGATAAACTACTGCTGTAAGTTTGCCTAAGTATAATACAGGAGCCAACAACTTGTGGCAATGTTGGACTGGAATTCCTACCATCAACTACCACTGGCTGTGGTAACTAGGGCTGAAAGGAGGTGCGCCTTAACAACATCCAGGGGACACAATTTGCCCACACATTACATGATACAGAACACGGCCATAGATTACACAAAGTAAACATGTCTTTTCAAATAAAGTTGAGAAGAGGTTGAACCTGCCCTTCAAACAACTGGGATAACCAGGTGCAGCAAACAGAATCATAGAACTGAGTTGGAAGGGGTCTATAAGGCCATCTAGTCCAAATATGCATAACTTCTATTCAAACAACGCTCAAACATGGTTTCTATGCACTCCAAAGTCTGTGTGGGGGGGAGCCAACCACTGAATTTTGAGAAACAACTACAGTCTTGATTTTAAAAAGCTTGATGCAGGATAGTCCAGACTCTTACTGACAGAGATTCAAGAGATGGTGAATGTTCTTCTATGTAAAATTCAAAATCACTTATTAAAAACTCCTGTGTTGGATCAGATCAAAGGGCGGATCCATGTCTATGTGATGTCTATGTCAAGCTGGTTAGGGATGAGAACAACAGTACTCTCCCATTGTACAACAGCACATTACAAGACATAAAAAGAGATCACCGAGGTCTACACAAAGTACTGAAGCAGGCAAGTAAAGTTCAACATAATAAGAAACTGATCAGAGCAGGTGGTCATCACTCTGCATGGTTAAAAAAAACCCAAAACACTTCAGACTGGGAGACAGTAGGAGTTGTACTGAAGTATAGAACATGATCAAATGATCAGCACAATGAGACCCCTTCTCTCTTTCTCCCAATTCACAGACAACCCAGAGAGAATAAGAGAACGAAAGGGGCCAATGGTACTCATAAAAATGAAAAGATTTAAATTAAGCTTTTTTAAAAAAAATACATTTTATTAACAAGCAAGCACAGAATGCCATTAACAGCCTAAATCTAATAGCTAATCCCAAATAGAAGAGGCAGATCTAGCAAACCAATGGGAACATGATAAGTCAACTGTCATGCAAACAGCACTTGTTTAAAAGCTCTCTTCTAGTTGGGACTATCAACCATATTTAGTCTACTGATTTTCAATTAATAAGAATCTTTACACTCCCAAAACATACAATGCAACATTTTTGGTCATGTAGTTGACATTTATGTATTTCATTTTAACATTTAGTGCCTGTCTTCTATAAAGATGACCAAGCCTACGGGGGAAAATATTTGAACTTAGTTCTTTTTGAATACATTATAAGAATATTAAACGATACCACTTACTTGAAGGATAAGGCTCAGTTATTAGGAAGACTTTTAGGCACAATTAGGAAACAAATCTCTTTGAACAATGTGGATTTGAAAAGAACTTTTCAGAAGTCAGGGCTGATAGTTAATTTGGCATAATAGTGTCTCCACATACAATGAAATGGGATGTCTATGTTCTTTGGCAGAATCATACATATTAATATTTCAAATGGAACACTGGCAAAGCTCAAGTAACAGTAAGGCATAATGCAGAAGTACAACGTGAACCATATGGGCTCAGCAATTAATCATGACATGAAGCAGTGACTACCCTGGGTAACCCAGGAGTTCTTGGACTGCAACTCCCAGTGATGAAGGCTTCTGGGAACTGCAGTCGAAGAACATCTGGGTTACCCAAGGGTGGGAACCACTGACATAAAGGATGGTATCATACAAAGCACACTACATCAGAAGCTAGTGATTTGGTCCCGCTTAAAGTACACAATGCACAACATAATGGATCACTCCAGGAATCATTAAATTTGGCAAATGAACAAGGATAATGGGACTTGTAGTGCTCATAATGAAGAAACTGACATAGAAATTTTGTATACCATGGTTCAACCATCAATCCATAGGGAGACTGCACCTCAAAAATCAGAAGACTGAGAATAGGAAAGGCAGCAACTGAAAAGAACATCGAGTGTAAAAATGTGCCACTGGAGACCAAGACTAAGACCATCCACACTCTTGTATTTCCAGTCACCATGTATGGGTGTGAAGGGTGGACAGTGAAGTACTGATTCTAACCTATAAAGCCCTGAATGACTTCAGCCCAAGCTCTCTCAAGGACCACATCTCCCTTTATGAGCCCCTTTGGTGTTAAGATTATCAGGGGAGAATTTTCTGTTGGTCCGCCATCTTCACAGGTGCACTTGATGGGTACATGGGAGAGAGACTTCTCTGTTGTTTTTCCCAGACTTTTGAACTCCCTCCCATAGGAGGCTAGGCTGGCCCCATCTTTAATGTTCTTCGGCAAGCAGGCAAAGACCTTTTCCTTCAGGAAAGCTTTCCCTGAGTGACTGCCTGCCTGGGTGGAGGTTTAAATGGATTGTTGTACCTTACTGCTTTGACTGCATTTTGGTGTTGCTTATGTTTTTAAATGGATTATTGTAACTTACTGCTTTGACTGTGTTTTGATGGTACTTATACTTTTTAGTATGGTATTTGTTTGATCCTTTTTGTATTTGTATATTTACCACTTTTGCTTTTAATACTGCATTTTGATGATGTAAGCACCATGGGTCCTTTTTAAGGAAAAAAGGAGGTGTAAAAGTATTTTAAATAAATAAATAAAATAAATAAGAAAGTAGACAGGAAAAACACAATGATTCATTTGAAACATGGTGCTGGAGGAGAGCTTTGTGGATAACCTGGACCACCAGCAAAACAAGTAAGCGGGCCTAGATTAGATCAAGCCTGAACTATACCTCTGGACACAAGCATGTTGAAACTGAGGGTGTCCTCTTTTGGACATATCATAAAAATGGAGGATCCTCTGGAAAAGAGAAGAATGTTGGGAAAGGTGAAAGGCAACAGGAGAAGAGGGGGACCAAATATGGGATGGACTAACTCCCTAAAGAATCCCACAGGTTTGAGTTTACAAGACCTGAGCAGGGCAGTTGAAGATAAGACATTCTGGAGATTTCTCATTCATAGGGTCACCATGAGTCGGAAGTGACTTGATGGCATGTAACAACAACAAAGCTAGACACATCTGGAAGGCCTAAGGCTGCCTACTCATTCACTAAACCATATATTAGCATGGCAATAACAAACCTGAGCAAGCCCTGGATTTCTTTACTCCTCTCTTCCATTAGCCACTAGAGCAATCAGAAGAAGAAATTCAAATTTTGCTTCTATTCTTCAATAAATAATAATAATAATAATAATAATAATAATAATAATAATAATAATAATAATAATAATAATAATAATAATAATAATAATAATAATTAATAATAATAATAATAATAATAATAATAATAATAATAATAATAATAATAATAATAATAATAATAATAATAATAATAATAATAATAATAATAATAATAATAATAATAATAATAATACATGTGTCTGGTCTCTGGGTGTCTGTGAATTTCGTTGTATGTGTATATACTTACAATGACGATAAATTATTATTATAATACAGTCTTAGATCAGATGATCCTTTTCAGGGTGTTCTTGGTACAGAGTACTCAGAAGTTGTTTACCATTCCCTTTATCTGCAACTGTGCAGCTTGCTCTAGACCAGGGGTCTCCAAAGTACCCCCTTAGCACATGTCCAGTCTGTCTTGCCTTTTGATCCAGCCCCGGCTGGTGGGAGTGCAGGCAGGCAGATGAGCAGGAATGTGGGCAGGCGGGAATGCAGGCGGATGGGAGTGTGGGCGGGCATGCATGCGAGAGTGCAGGAGCGCTGGCAGCCGGGCATACCCTCAAAGCTGTGGAAAATATATTATCATGGTGAAATATTTTGAGACCCCTGCCCTGGACCATACAGGCTATCTCTTCTGGGGTGTGCAGTGGGGAAATCAGACTCCCAACCTCTAGCTCCACAGCCAGATTATCTCCACAGCCAGCTATCCAGCCATCATCCTTCTCCCTTAGCCACAAACAGATCAGCTTGCTTCAAACCAAAATTACACTAATCACTTCTTACTTCAGGTAAAATAGCAGGAAATTCCCTTCCATTCCATTCTCTCCTCCAAACACACACACTAGTACAAAACCAGCCACCTTCCCCACCTCCTCTATAATGTGATATCTGCGGAACATTTTGTCATTCATAAAACTTACGATTTCTGAAATTTGTCAACTGCAAATCAGATCTCTCATGCTCATGAATTAACTAGAAGAGACTGCTACATCTACCTCATACTTTTGTTTGGACCACATCTGGATTTTAACCTGCTTTATATTTCTCACTTAATTTTCACAATTAAGGTTTTTTTTACTCTAATATTAAATTGTTTTAAAAGAAAAAAAAACTTAATTTAAATGATCAGTTCTATCTATCATGCCAGCTACTATATGAATCAGCATTACACTGTGAATAGAAATAAAATAACCAACAATTAAAAAAAGATTATTAGTCACTCTATATCAGCCTTAAGATTTAATCTGGATGTACCATTGCAACTAAAAATATATTCTTTGCTTGGGTTTTTTTTTAAAAGAATGCCTTCCAATCTTAGGTTAAAATACTCTGTAAGTATGTCCGAGCTTCAGACAGGTATAAAAAGTAGTTTAGAATTCCTTTTGCTTTCAAATCTTGCCTGTTTGGATTTTAATGTGTTTTGAACAAAGCCTAACACAACTACCAGTTGTTTGGTTTTTCTCTATTGCTTCAAGTTTACTTATGCTAACTTACTATGAAAATCATCTTCTGAGTTAAATATATGATCTAGGTAGCATATATATTCTAGCACTTTCTCAAAATTATTAGCACTACTATGACCACTAAAGACAAAAATATATTTTAATCATGTACCCTTCAAGAAAAGAATAGAGGAAATAAACCATACTATAAAATTGGATTTTTGACTATTTTTCATGAATTCTCTGGATATATAAAATATTCTTCCTCAGTCTTTACCCCCAGTTTACTGTATTTCTCTTGTTAAGCACGTCTTGCATTTCACAACAAATAAAGAACTTGCAAAACTTGCCAGACAACAACCTATAGGAAGCCTGCACAGAGTGGGTAAATGGAACCCTATGTATACCTCACAGGCAACAAAAGTGTTTACAGAAAAATCTGACATCTTTACACTGATAACAATTATTGTTGTGCAATGTACAAGGATATTTTTAGTTATCTGGTTTTAAACAATCAATGATTTTCATCCATTATTTATTTCATCTTATTTATCTCAACATATATGAGGGATGAAAAGCCTCAACATCCTCATAGGGATGTAAAGCCCCAACAACGAGCACAAATGCAAGCATCTAAATCTACACACACACACTAACCCATAACAACTGTCATTACTGCTTATTATATATTTAGTATAAAAAATACTGTCCAAATTCCATTTTGTTTGCACAATTTCAAAATAAACAACTGTTATACTAAAGGTGAAATATTTCATAGTTGTCATATGAAATGTCCAAAATATTTTTACAAATACATAAACAAGAATTTGAGAATAATTTGGATTCACTTCAACAGCATAACACATTTACACAACAAAGCACTGAGCAAGTGGAAAACAGCAGCAGGATTCTGTCAGAATCTTCAACATAAGTATCGAAGAGCTTTCCTGGATGAGATCAAAGACCTATGTAGTCCTGCAAAAGATTCAAATAAAACTGGTAATTTAATTTCTGACATAATTTATGAATACTTGTTCATCCAGTTTTTCCCAAGAGACTACTACAGGCTCATGTAACCTCTGTGACATCGAATGCTTTCTACCAACTGATGCTGGCATGCCAACTACAGAGAGACCTGGCATCATTTACCATTCCTATGTGAGAAAATTTTGCTTATTCTTCCATGTCTTTAAAATAATTCTTAATCCTTGATAAAATTAAAATAAATCAATCCCATACTGTACATATAAATCTGTTTTAGTCATACTCCTTATCCATACCAGTCTCTATAAAAATTTAAATGAGATTACCATAAAGAGCATATAAATGCACTATGTGCACAAAAGAAATTTCTCCACTGTTTTAAACTTTGTTTTCTTTTCATGAAAGAAAACAAGAAAACATTCATCTGAACTCCCAGTGATCTTTCCCTACTGATCTTTTTTAGAATCAAAGTAGCTATATGATTCAAGTGTAAAAACAAATATCTAAGTTGGGTATACCCTTACCAGGAAAATTAAAGTTATAACATGACAATTTTTGCATCCTCCAATATTCTTCTTTAAATGTAGATGTTTTAAAAATTGGGATGCAGAGGAAAAATCAAATTGTCCCTATAAGTCCCCAATAAATATCTGACTAGATGTTATGTCACTGTTCTTGAAAACAGACTGGCTAAGCAAGATGGAGACTAAAGATTCACTGAAAAAAAGAAAGAAAGAAAGGGAGAAAAAAGGGAGAAAAAAAAGGCTTCAAGGTGTCAGCTTATAGCCTCTACTCTCCTTGCAAACAAAAAGCCTGTCTGTGACCTCTGCAGTTTCCTCCACTGCCTCATTTTTATGAGGGCAGGAAAAAAATGAAGGCACATAGTTTCCTACTACTTATAGCTTTGCTTGAAGCCACTTATATTCTACCTTTGAACCAATCAAGAACCTTGCCAATTCAGCCTTGTTCAAGGACAGATGATGACTGATGCCAAAGAATATGAAGAACAAAAAATTAGCCTTAACAAAGAAACCTAAATACAGAAATTCGTCTGCACAGGTGTTAACTTGTGCCCCCACAACTCTTATTTCTGGGAAAGAATGCCCAGAGTCCACTTCATGCTCAAACTGTTCAACTTTTATTAACAACCTAGGTAACTTTTCTGCCACTACTTCAAAGGGTTCAAACTCTGGGTCAAATGGCAGGGACAAACCAGTCCTTTCATCTGGGGACATCCAATTAGGATTCTTCTGGTTTGATGCTTAACTCTCTTTCAGATACTTTTGGGGAGGAAGACTGTGTTGGCCCATACACAGGGAGTTGCAACAGGGTGTCGTGCCCAGCTGTCCTTAGTATCTTTCCCCCTCTTCCTCTCAAACCATCCAATTCCTCCAATGAGCAAGATCCCTCTCAGATTTGTCCCTTGGGAGGGATTCCATGTCACCTCTCCTCTCTCTGTAGCTACTTCTCTCACCTGCCTCGCCAACTGCAAGTAGCAGCATCTCCTCTTCTCTCTCTCTCTCTCTCCGCACAAGGATGGTTTTCTAGGAGGATGGTGTTTTCTTTGTCTCTCCACTTCTTCCCAAGGGACCTGAAGCCAAGCTATCTCCCCAGTCCATGTGTCCTCTTTTGTTATCCATTCCCACTCCTCACATAGCTCAGGTTCTTTTTCTTCTGCTTCTCCCACAGATCTCCTCCTCTTCTATCACCTCTCTTTCTTTCTCTTCTTCCACTGTTCCTTATATTACTTTGTTTCTCTCTTGAGAGTTTCTAGTCTTGTCTGCCTTTGGCTGTTCCTTCTCCCCTTCATTTATTTTTCCCCCTATGGCTAACCCCTCCTCCTCCAAAAGTTGCTTTTCTCCTGGGTTTTCTGTCCAGATACACAGGAGAATCAATTCTCACCTTTTCCTCACCCATGTTTATAGGTGAAATGGAGGTCGCAAATCCCTCTATTTCTGAAGTAAGAGAGGATGACATGTCGGTGGGAGGGCTCCCCTCCATGTCTATATCTCACAGGGATATATATAACATACACAAAGTATTTGGTAGCAACAATCATGCTGATGTTGCCAATATGAGGGACAACAACTCAGTAATATGCAGGAACAGAGAGGCAAGAAATAATGTCCTTATTCACTTAATACACCTAGCATTTGATTATATTAGTAGTGTTCCATGTTAACCAATAAAAGTTCTACTGATTTTGAACAGTATAAGATGACGATGCAATCAGTTACCCTGAATTTTACTAAAGCAATATAAGTAAAACTATGCTCCAGAATTTTTTTTTTTAATGGCTTGATTGGTCTGAGTTTCTTAGAAACAGGATTTGAATGTTTCTGTTAAGACTATTGCTACCATGTGCTTGGGGAAAAACTATAAATACAGGCTCCATCTGTGCAGAGTCTAAACACAACAATCATTATCTTGCAGTGACTGATGCAACAGCCTAAGATCTCTTAAGTAGCTATTCTCCAACTCGATCTTTTCTCTAGAGGGGTGAAAAAGCCAAAGGTACTAAGAAAATCTGTGATTTAACACTATGAAATGAAAATGCATTTTCAGTCACTCTGACATTTTACCTAACCAACTGGGGAACAGAAACACAGTGACAACAAAAGATACTACTGTAGTGTTTTACCATGCTGAATTACTGAAGTGTCTGAAATGTCTATAGATAATTAACTGTACATTACACTGACATGTCTGAACATCAGTCTCTCTCCCCTGCCCCCCATACATACATAAACACGTATCAGTTAAAACTATAAATCAGCCTTTGTTTTAATAACAATAACATTTGATGGGAAAACTAGTCAGTCAAGTTATCAATCACTACTATAATCATGTTAAAGCATGCTAATTAACATATACCTTTGCAGAGTACTGAAACATTACAGATATTTTAGAAGTCTAATTAATGGCTACTGGTGATATTCTTTAAAATAAGGTGTCTGAAAATGAACATAGAGAATTACCTTTTAGCACTAGTGGAAAGTTTTGCAGCCGTTTTGCTAGAGATTTTGCCCTCTTTTTTTCTGGGCTGAACTTGTTCTCTTTCTTGATCTTGTTGAGCACCTTCTCGCTGATCTCCATCAGAGCTCCCTCCACTAGTGCTTGGACTATCATCAACTCTCTCTCCTTCAGTGGACATCTTAGATGCTAAATGAAAAAAAAAGGAAACAAAAAGAATATGAACATGACATTTCCACATTAAGCCAAATTCAATCACAAAGGTAGACTGAATAAATGAATTTCATTCTGCAATTACACTTGAAATTGGCCTTCCACGCCAAAATGTCCCATATTTATACAACATCTTTTATATTTTGATGCATGAGTTAGTGTCATTCCTTATATCTCAAAAAGTAGATTTGATCCACAAAAGCTCACTGATCTCGATCTGTTCATTAAGGGTAGACAAATGGACAATTTAACTAGACGAGTATTAAATATTATACATGAAATAGAAAAAGAAAAAATAAAAGCAATGATTTTATCATTGGATATATTTAAAGCCTTTGATTGTGTTGAATGGTCAACACTAAAACTTCTTATAAGAGGTTGGGGATTTGGTAAAAAGTTTAGAGGTGTTATAGATCAATTATACTTAGATAATACTTCAGAAATAATAGTTAACGATGGTATAACGGAAAAGATCTTTTTAGGCCGAGGTACTAGACAAGGCGGCCCACTTTCACCAATATTGTTTTGCATGATTATAGAATTATTAGCTAACGCAATAAGAAATGATAAATTAATTAAAGGAACAGGTAAAAATGAAATGATTAAAATTAATTTGTTTGCTGATGATTCCTTACTGACTATTAAAAATCCATTAGAGAGTATGGAAAACATTAAAAACCATTTAGAAAAATTTGGGGAAATAACAGGTTTAAGGATTAATTGGCAAAAATCACAAATGATGATGTTTAACTATAATATACAGGAGCAAGACATGTTTGTGAATAAATATAGCGTTAAAATGTGTAATCTTATCAAATATTTAGGTATAAACATAATTAGAACAACTCAAAAATTAAAAGAGAAAAATTTTAATAAATTAAAAAATGAAATTAAAGATAAATTGCAAGAGTACGCCAAATTGAAACTATCATGGTTTGGGAGAATCGCTTTAATTAAGATGAAAATATTACCGAAGATCACTTTTTTATTTAGGATGCTCCCAATACGATTAGAAGAAGAGGATTTTAAATATTGGCAGGGATTAATTAATGGATTTTGTAATCAAGGCAAAAAATCTAGAATAAATAAAAGATATTGGTATAAGGCTCAAAAAAAAGGAGGTTTAGGTATGCCCAATGTTAAAAATTATTATATAGCAAATCAATTAAGAGTTATTGGAGATATTATATTCAATAAAGAAAAATTAATTTGGTGGGAGATGGAATCTTCAGAAATAAATGGAAATGCTGAAGGATACTTGTTTAATATACTAAAGAGAAGTTCAATAAATCAGATTAAAAACCCCTTTTTAAGAAACCTGTTAAATATTTGGAATAAATATAAAGAGAAGTTTTGTCCCTTAACTTCACCATTAAAACTAGTGACTGAGACAGAAAACTTTCCTATAAATTTAAAGGATTTAGTAGAATTATTTAAGAATAAAAGGGTTGCAAGATTGAAGGACTGGATGGGTAACATGAGATCGAAGGAGTTGATTATGTCTAAACTGCAATCTAATAAACTATCATGGTATAATCTTATTCAGTTAGACACCTGGACAAAGGATTGGTTGAAAACTAATGGTAAATGTAGAGAACTTACTAAGTACGAACAATTTCTGTCATCACATGAAGATATGCAAGATACAATTTTGAAAGGAATAGTAAGTAAAATATATAATATAATTTTGGAACAAGAGGAAAAAGAATGGGGAATAGAAGGTTTAAAATTAATTTGGGAAAACGATTTAAAAACAGATATTAAAATAGAGGATTGGACAAAAATGTGGAGGATGAGAGTGTTAAGATTAATGTCAACAAGAATAAAGGAAAATTTTTTTAAAATCTGTCTAAGGTGGTATTTGACTCCTGTAAAATTGAATATAATAAATCCAACATACTCCAAAGCATGTTGGAAATGTGATGAGGAAATTGGTACGTATTTTCATATGTGGTGGGAATGTAAAGTGGTTAAGAAATTTTGGGAATTGATTTTTAAGGAAATGTGTGATATATTTGGTAAAGATATTGATTTTAATGCCAAAATTGCTTTATTGTCAATTTTTGATAATACAGATCTGGACCATCACTCGAAAGAATTAATCACTAATTTTATGACAGGTGCTAGAATATTAATAGCTAGATTTTGGAAAGACAAGAAGGATATTAAAATTGAAGACTGGTATTGTGAAGTATGGGACATTGCATTAAATGATAAATTGACTATGGAACTTAAAATAAAAAGAGGGGAAATAAGATGTAACAATTTCTATGATATTTGGGGTAAATTTGTGGAATTTGTGTTAGTGAAAGGAAGGGGGAAAGCCTCTAAAGAATACTCAATACAATTTTGGAGAGGTAATCTGTAAGAAAAAAATTATTATAGTAAATAGAGTCCCGTGGGTATGGGGTGCACATTAGAATTTAGTTTATAATAAGCACTATTACTTGTATTTTTTTGTATTTTTGTTATGTGTTCTTTTGTGTATTTTTTGTATAAAATTAAAAAAAAAAAAAAATAAAATGCCACAGTATTTTGACCTTTGTTCCTCCTTATCTTCTTATTATCCCAACATGTAGAAGTTAGTGTCTCAACATATCACACAAACAAGTCTGCCTTAAATACGCATCAGCAAACAACAGTAATAGGTCATCTGATGTCATCTAAAGACTTGAAATGTAGCAAAATTTAAAAAGAAACATGTCTGTACATGTAGCAGCAGCCAAGGTGGACTAATTTACAGAAACTCTGATTACAGGAAGTGATACAGCAGATAGTGTGTCTGACTTTGGAAAAAGTAGAATACTGATAGCATCTGAAGTAACAGAGATTGCCTAGGAAAGGAATCTTGGCAGCATGCTTCATTCATTTGTGAAAAAAAGAACTGGGAATCACCAAGAAGGAACCGGGAAAAATGCCAGAGTGGTACAGTGGAATGGGACTTGGAATGTTGGAATAGAACTTGGAAGATGCAGGTTCAAGACCCTATTTGTGCTGCCATTTTGACCCAGAAAGTGAGATCTGAAACTATCCTATAATTATTTACAAAAGTTTTGAAAATATTAAGGGGGTTGTCCTAATTACCCAAGATGCCTAAGAGCCGCTGAGCAGACAGAAGGTCAGTGGAACTAAACTAAATGCACTTCAGCCTGAGATTGCTGAAAATCTCACCTTAGCCTACCTTTGCCTACCTTTGAGCTGACAGTAGATTTGTTCCTGGTCTGCAGCAAATCTGGTTCTGGCATAACTCAACTGTTATCTCACCCTGGCCCTTCTTCTGATCTTCTGCTGAGAGATCTTAGCCAGCACAACCACTGTGCCAGCAGATCATTCTGCTAGTATATCTCTATGATCACTCTACACAAAGGGGTTCTTCTAGTACAACAGGAATTGTGGCAGCACAAGAGGCTTCTGCGTCTTCTAAAACTATTATAGACAGTGAATCTTTGAGTCAGGTTGACGGTTTTTAAAAACAACAAAGATTATTTTAGAACAGCAACTTTCAATGTCCTGAAGGTGGCATTAATGTCGTGCCCTTAACTCTCCTACTCAGCTCTTGTAAACTCCAGCCTCCTTCTTGCATTTCTTCTTCCTATTCTCATGTTGCCTTCTGTCTTTCCCAGCCGTACTTCCTTTTCCAGAGAATCCTGCCTTCTCATGATAAGCCCCAAAAACCAACAGCCTCAGTTTCAATATTTTTTCTTCCAGAAACAGTTCAGTCTTGATTTGATCTAGGACTCATTTGGGAATCTTTCTGGCAATCCCTTCATGGATTGCTGCCTTCTTGTAGAGAAAAGGCTTGAGTAATTCAGAGAAGCTATGGACTATGCCATACAGGGACACCCAAGATGGATAGGTCATAGTGGAGAGTTCTGACTAAACGCAATCCACCTGGAGCAGGCATTCACAAGCCACTCCAGTATCTTTGCCAAGAAAACCCCATGAACAGAAACAAAAGGCTAAAAGATATGACACTGGAAGATGAGACCCTCAGGTCGGAAGGCGTCCAACATGCTACTGAGGAAGAGTGGAGGACAAGGACAAGTAGCTCCAGTGCTAATGAAGTGGTTGGGCCAAAGCCGAAAGGACACTCAGCTGTGAACGTGCCTGGAAGTGAAAGGAAAGTCCGATGCTGCAAAGAAAAATACTGCATAGGAACCTGGAATGTAAGACCTATGAACCCTAGTAAGCTGGATGTAGTCAAACAGGAGACGGCAAGAATAAACATCGACATCCTGGGCGTCAGTGAACTAAAGTGGATGGGAATGGGCGAATTCCGTTCAGATGATTATCATATCTACTATTGTGGGCAAGAATCCCATAGAAGAAATGGAGTAGCCCTCATAGTCAACAAAAGAGTGGGAAAAGCTGTACTGGGTTATAATCTCAAAAATGATAGTATGATTTCAATACAAATCCAAGGAAGACCTTTCAACATCACAGTAATCCAAGTTTATGCACCAACCACCAATGCTGAAGAGGCTGAAATTGACCAATTCTATGAAGACTTACAACACCTTCTACAACTGACATCAAACAACCATGTTCTTCTCATTTTATAGGGGATTGGAATGCTAAAGTTGGGAGTCAAGAGATGAAAGGAACAAGTAAGTTTGGACTTGGAGTTCAAAACGAAGCAGGGCAAAGGCTAAGAGAACAAGCTGGTCATCACAAACACACTTTTCCAACAACACAAGAGGAGACTCAATACACGGAAATCACCAGATGGGCAATATCGAAATCAGATTGATTATATTCTCTGCAGCCAAACATGGAGAAGCTCTATACAGTCAGCAAAAACAAGACCTGGAGCTGATTGTGGTACTGATCATCAGCTTCTTATAGCAAAATTCAAGCTTAAACTGAAGAAACTAGGAAAAACAACAGGGCTACTCAGGTATAATCTAAACCAAATCTCTTATGAATACTCAGTGGAAGTAAAGAACAGATTTAAGGAACTTGTTTTGATGCACAGGGTGCCTGAAGAACTATGGATGGAGGCTCATAACATTGTACAGGAGGCAGCAACAAAAACCATCCCAAAGAAAAGGAAATGCAAGAAAGCAAAGTGGCTGCCCAACGAGGCCTTACAAATAGCAAAGAACAGAAGGGGAAAATGCAAGGGAGATAGGGAACGTTAAAAAAAAACTGAATACAGACTTCCAAAGAACAGAAGGAGAGACAAGAGGGCCTTCTTATATGAACAGTGCAAAGAAATAGAGGAAAATAATAGAAAGGAAAAAAACAGATCTGTTCAAGAAAATTGGAAATATGAAAGGAATATTTTGTGCAAAGATGGACATGATAAAGAACAAAAATGGGAGGGACCTCACAGAAGCAGGTGACATCAAGAAGAGGTGGCAAGAATCAACAGAGGAATTATACCAGAAAGATCTGGATGACCCGGACAACCCAGATAGTGTGGTTGCTGACCTTCAGCCAGACATTTTGGAGAATGAAGTCAAATGGGTCTTAGAAAGCATGGCTAACAACAAGGCCAGTGGAGGTAATGGCATTCCAGACAAACTAATTAAAATCCTAAAGTGCTACACTCAATATACCAACAAGTTTGGAAAACTCAGTAGTGGCTAGAGGACTGGAAAAGATTAGTCTACATCCCAATCCCAAAGAAGGGCAATGCCAAAGAATGCTCCAACGGCCGTACAATTGCACTCATTTCACACACTAGCAAGGTTATGCTGAAAATCCTATAAGGTAGGCTTCAGCGGTATGTGGACCAAGAACTCCCAGAAGTACAAGCTGGATTTCGAAGGGGCAGAGGAACTAGACACCAAATTGCCAACATGCACTGGATTATAGAGAAAGCCAGAGAATTCCAGAAAAACATCTAGTTCTGCTTCATTGACTACGTAAAAGCCTTTGACTATGTAGACCACAGCAAACTATGGCAAGTCTTTAAAGAAACAGGAGTGCCTGACCACCTTATCTATCTCCCGAGAAACCACGTGGGACAGGAAGCAACAGTTAGAAATGGATATGGAACAACTGATTCGTTCAAAATTGGGAAAGGAGTACGACAAGGCTGTATATTGTCCCCCGGCTTATTTAACTTATATGCAGAATACATCATGAGAACAGTTGGACTAGAGGAATCCCAAGCCAAAATCAAGATTGCCGGAAGAAATATCAACAACCTCCGATATGCAGATGATATCACTCTGATGGCAGAAAGTGAGGAGGAATTAAAGACCCTTGTAATAAGGGTGAAAGAGGAGAGTGCAAAAAACGGCCTGAAACTCAACATCAAATAAACTAAGATCATAGTCACTGGTCCCCTCAACTCCTGGCAAATAGAAGGGGAAGATATGGAGGCAGTGACAGATTTTACTTCCCTGATCTCCATGATCACTGCAGATGGTGACAGCAGCCACAAAATTAAAAGAAGCCTGCTTCTTAGGAGGAAAGCAATGACAAACCTAGACAGCATCTTAAAAAGCAGAAACATCACCTTGCCGGCAAAGGTAAAGGTTCCCCTTGACAATTTTTGTCCAGTCGTGTTCGACTCTAGGGGGCGGAGCTCATCCCCGTTTCCAAGCCATAGAGCCAGTGTTTTGTCCGAAGACGATCTTCCATGGTCACATGGCCAGTGTGACTTAGACACAGAATGCTGTTACCTTCCCACCGAGGTGGTCCCTATTGATCTACTTGCATTTGTATGCTTTTGAATCGCAAGGTTGGCGGGAGCTGGGACAAGCGACGGGAGCTCACTCCGTCGCGTGGATTCGATCTTACGACTGCTGGTCTTCTGACCCTGCAGCACAGGCTTCTGCCGTTTAGCCCGCAGTGCCACCACGTCCCTTTTGCCAGCAAAGGTACACATAGTCAAAGCTATGGTTTTTCCTGTAGTGATGTATGGAAACGAGAGCTGGACCATAAAGAAGGCTTACCGCTGAAGAACTGATGCTTTTAAATTGTGGTGTTGGAGGAGGCTCTTCAGAGTCCCCTGGACTGCAAGGAGAACAAACCTATCCATTCTAAAGGAAATAAACCCTGAGTGCTCACCAGAAGGACAGATCCTTTGGCCATCTCATGAGAAGAGAAGACTCCCTGGAAAAGACCCTGATGTTGGGGAAGGGTGATGGCAAGAGAAGAGGACGACAGAGGATGAGATGGCTGGACAGTGTCATCGAAGCTACGAACATGAATCTCACCAAGCTCCGGGAGGCAGTGGAAGGCAGCAGGGCCTGGCATGCTCTGGTCCATGGGGTCATGAAGAGTCGGACACGACTAAACGACTAAACAACAACAACTAGAAATCCAGGGTATTCACAAAGCTCTTCTCCACCACCACATTTCAAACAAATCATTTTTTCCCAGTCAGATTTCTTAACTATCCAGCTTTCACATCCACGCATGGTGATAGGAGTGTGCAAGAGTGTAGTGTCCTGGCCTTTGTCTGCAGTGACATATCCTTACACTTGATGATTTTTTTCTAATTCTTTCATTGCTGCACTTCCTACTGTCAGTCTTCTTCTGGGCTGTAGTGCCCATCTGGATTGGTTATTGAACGAAGATATACAAAATCTCTAACTAAACTTTTATAATCTTTCTTTAAACATTTTGTAAATAAAGCCCAACACTTCTTGAATGGTGTGTTAATTTTATGAGGTTCTATAGGTGTCTGCCTTCACTAGTATTCAGTCTAGTCAATACCTTCATAATAACCTGTAGCTCTCAAATGAGTTTCAAAACATAAAAAGTATATACTTGTTTACAACAATATACGGAGACAAGAAAAAAGAGACCAAATCAGTTCCACTTTTCGACTCAGACTGGAATGTATTCCTGGAGCTCTCTCTACCCACCCACCAACATGATATCACCAACATGATATTCTGTTAGAAATTCTGGGAAGCACAATTAAAATCTCCACAACTGCTTTCAACATTATTCTTCAGTGATGTTGATTTCTTTAGAATGGCAACCCTAGCTTTGTCCACAAAAGTTCTCATTAAAATATAGCAGTTAGTCTTTATGGTGCAAAAATGTTTCTGTCTTTTTTATTTTATTTTTTAAAATTCGTTTTGCCTGATATACATTTCCTCTGCAACTCCACAGCAAATTCAAGCCCTCACTACTTTCTCTGGAAGTACATAGTTCCAAACACTGAAGATGTCAATAAATATAAGCCTACTAGAGGTGAAGTCAGTTTGACCACAGAGACGGAGAAAAATAAGTGTTAACATTACAGCAGGCAAGAGTTCATGGGTGGGTAGGTGGATTATGTGATTAAATCAAGACTGAGTAATGATTTACATAATGACAGGCCATAATCTAAAACATTTATTTATTTATTTTCATTTGTATGCTGTATTTTTCCCATTATGGGACCCAAGGTGGTTCACAAGTTATTTAAAAAGTTAAATTTTTCAAACCAAACCCACACTGTTCTTATGGGGCAATCCTTTTGCTGGCTAATACCAACATGGCTTGAAGCATTATGCTCAAGTCTATCACAATTCAGGACACCAACTACTTCCAGGTCAGAAGGTAGACAATTACTACTAAGCTGTCTCACCAAACTTCCACATGTAAGGCCCAAATGGTCCAATTAAGGGCTAACTGTCACTGCTGTTGTTCCCTGAAGAGATATGGGAACTATTAAATTTTCTCATTTCACACATTCCCTTCCTGCTGATTGGCCTTACTTGTAAGCAGAACTGTCTTATGATTTAGGACAGTAGGATAATGATGATGAAAATAGTTGCTGATAATGCTTTTAAATTAAAATAATACTTTCAACTTTAAAATGCTCATATTATGAGCTTGAAAAACTACTGGGATTTTCCCCTGCAGTTTCCATCAACATTCTCCTGCTGTTTTAAATCCTAAAAGTAATAATTAATCCCCCCTAAAAAAAAAGAGGAAGAATATTAAGGCAATATTAAGACAACCAGTAAAAACCCCAATCCACTGCAAACTTAGTCCTAATGAATTAGACAATAGGTCTTCAATACTGGCTTGTAATCTACTGAGTTTCCATTGAGCAAAACCTTCCATCAGGACAATAATGGCAGCATTGCACCACTTGCACTCTGCACTGGCATGACTTTCCACTCAGAAGAAACTCAGTTTCACAACAGCCACTATTTTTAATACAAGTAGTTATAACACTTGTAAACAGCAAAAAAACATTCATACTTGTGTGAAGAAGTGGATTTGATCCATGAAAATCCACATTAAAATATAGCAGTGTTCAAGGTGCCACATTTTTGTCTCTTGTTTTGGTTTTGGGTTTGTTTGTCTGACAGATTTAGACATTCCATCTTGCATAACAGAAAAGCAGAACTTCTCTAAGATATGTGCTTCCCGTGGGTTTCTTTCTCTTTTGAATTACTGTTTTTTCATATGCAAATTTATGAAGATTTAATCAGCCAGCTTTCTTCAGTCAGGTGACAGCTCAAGGAGGGAAACTATCTGAGGCACAATTATAATATTCTTCCCTCATTTTAGTTCTGTTCCTTTTATAAAAACTATTGCTTTTCTAAAATTTATTATTTAGATGTATACACCACCTTTAAGCCTGCAAATGGCACACAAAGTAGTCAAAGAGAAGAATGACAGCAACACATACACATATTTGCAATGGGGAGTAAAACTGCCTGCCAGGGAGGAACACATGCTTAGTGAATTCCAAGCATGTGCTTGCATTAACAATTTTGCTAATACTATAAAACAACTACATTTTGTTTCAAAAGTTCAAAGCAACTATATTTTGTTTCAAAACTTCAGATTACAATTCATTAAAAATATATGTAACAAGGCCAATCCATAACATAATTACATTAACAAGAATGTCAGGTTTTATGACCAAAATATATTCAAATCTGTCATTAGATGTCTCAATATTTTTTCATCTTTTCCACCACATTCTAAACATATGCAAGAACCATTCTTTGCTATATCTTGGCAAACACTTAAAACTAACAGTCAAGTTACTAAAGAGTTTAGTACTAAATATAATCAGGCTCAAAATATTTTTAGACTATCAAACTCAACCTTTTACAGGTGGTCAAAAGAGAACAAACAAAACAACAAATATTAGAATCAACAGAAGAGAGTGGCAGTACAAAAATATTTTCTTGCTGTTAATATAATGCACACAATCAAGTAACCTCAAGGTTACATCACAGTGCAATATACTTTTTAAATAAATACCGTACACTGCCTAAATCCCTCTTCTATTAAATTACTCAACATCCAGGGAAAGGCTTTTAAATGTCTGCTAAGCCACACAGATAGGGATGCACAAGGGTCAGAAAGGTTAAAGTCTTTCCAAGAAACAAGATAATGAACCAAAAACATGGGCATCAAACTATCTGGGCTCTCTATAAATTTTAAGCACGAATGCACAGGACAGCTGTGAGATCACACATTTTCTCCTTCTCTGCCCTCTTCCACCCCCAAAAGACTGAGGAGAACCCTGGCAACAAGCAACCAGGAAAGATGTCTTTCTAAACCAGACTTTAATTTCATACAAGCAACGATGAAGTAAACATTTCTGCTGAGTCCAGGAGAGTGACAGCAACCACTACCTCAGTTCATTTTCATTAAGAGGCCAATCTGGGCAAAAGGATCAAAATGCAGGAGCTGGGGGTGGTGGTGGGTGGAATAAGACAGCCTCGTTTACAACCAACCAGGCTAGGGTTTGTGATGGTGTAGTGCAGCAGCTGCTTGAGACCAACACAAGCACAGAACAGATATACACAAAATTCCAATTTTCTAGTTCCCCAGAGGAAGTGGGATGCCAAATGTCATAGACACAGTAGTGCAGTACTGGAGGGTAAAATGGACACTTTCGCAATGTTCCTGAGGCACTTTTACGGAAAGGAAAGAACAAGAGAAAATGAGAGTGGTGAATCAGAAAGTAGATTGAAAACTAGCAAGAGTAAAAACTTGGGAAAAGGCTTAAGGCAATCAGTTAATACTGTACCTATAGAGGGAGATCCAGAAGGGGAACAGGGGTGAGTGAATGGGAAGTTACAAATTCCCCGTCACAAGATGCTATTGCACCAAGACCTATAGCTGCTTCTCCTGTGTATGTCTAAAACCTCTATGAGTTTTGAGAGATACAAAGAATCTGAAAATTCTTAGGAAGAGAACGTTGACCACTTTCTCTGAAAACAATAATAGAGAAATTGGTGCCTGACTCTTCAGTCAAGGCATATTTCACTAATTTTAAAGGAAAAAATATTGTGCACATGAACCATTTATGGACATATAACTAGTACTGCAATAAACTACAATAAAGAAGTTAAACGATAGTGATAGCAGCAGCAATCCGTATTGTCAAAGCAACTGGATTCATTCATAAGTGGAGTGGTCTCTCCAGTGCATTCTAATGTATTTCAGTTTAGGAATTATCATGAAAAGAATGCTAACAATAAAACAAGAACAAGTGACAATTGGGAAGAATAAAGGAAATGTTGCAACAAACTTAAGGAGTTGACTTTTTAAAATAACATAATAAGTCTGGGTAGCCAGATTAGTGGTAAGGTACAGGGATGTTATCTCTGGATTGCTGCTGCTACTGAAATGTAGCACAGCTGGCAATGGAAATAAATGGCTGTTGTACCTATGGTGACCGAAATGTGATAGTAGATTTTGTGACTGTGGTAGTGAAACTTTATTATTTGAAGGATCCTCACAAGAGGTGAGAATCAAATGCTTAATTCTGTATAATGTACTTCCTACATTGCTACTACTTCTATGCAAGAAGGTGCGTATACCTCATAATGTGTTGTCATTCATGACATTTTTATAAATGTTTATGTTCCCATACTGGTGTGGCACAGAAATCTACTGCAGAAAGCAATGCATACACATGGTCCTGTCCTTTTGTGGAAGCAGGATACATATACTGTATAAAATATGCCATATGCAAAATTATGATTGCAATATTAAATCAAAGTATATCTGCAATATATTAGCATACATTGGACTACTGAAAAAATGACACATGCTTCTAAGTAGATATGTATAGGACTGCACTGTTCCTGATGTCATTCCAGTAAGGGGGATGTTCTCTAGCAATGGAATTATTGTAGAGAGGCAAAGTATGAGAGTAACTAAAATTAATGGCAATAGTGCTTCTTTTACAGACTACATCTATTTCAGAGAATAACGCTTTGGGTAACTATCTCATTTTAGCACTGAGGACAACTAGATATAAGTAGAGAAAGTGCTTCTCTGCAATGTTCAGTTTGAAAAGTTGGGAATGAATGGCCAACAAAGAGGACAAGGGGCTGATCTGGAAGATTAAGAAATTTAAGGAAGACATTGTATTTATGAGTTGTCTACTACAAAAAAGTCAGGATCAGAGACAAAACAGCTATGGAATCCAGGCCATATTTTAATGGATGTGGCTGTTGCAGAATTGGCCATGATCTGGCTATTATCTGAAGTACTCATTGCGAATAAAGATCACATTGCTGTGGAAGGCTATGGTTCTGTAACAAAAAGTATGTTAAAAGGTGTGTGCCCCAGGAAGTTTAGCAGACCATAACAACATTGGGACGGCGGGGGCGGGGGGGGGGGCAGAATCAGGAGTGACAGTTCTGCTCAGACCACAAACTGTCCCAAATTACAGAACACTCTATCCTATGTGAAAGAGGATATTAGGTAGGGGGCCATCTATAGAACAATCACAGGATATTTGGCTTAGTTGTCTTGTGTGCCATTGTACTTTGTGCCAACCAAGCATATTACAGCTAATGTGGGTCAGAATCCCTATTTCAGCATGCCTAGAAAGACAAGAGAGAATAAATTTAAAATTTTCACTACAGGAGCAGAAGGGTGGTAAAAGGGCATTTAAGAGAAGTCTCGAGTGTAGGCAAGGCAGCTGGCGATTAGAGGAATGGCCCTGTGGCACAGACGAAAGGGTCGTGAGGGAGAGAAGCCGAAGGGTGAAGACAACATGACGGCGGGGGGGGGGAGGGGGTTCAGTATCTCCCATAAGGACCAGGCAGAAAGAAAAGATCTGCAGGGGATGGGGGTGGCTTAAGGAACTATTTAAGTCAGTACTGAAACACCAACCAAATAGAGGCGTGGGGGATTTTATTTAAGACACTCATCAAGTGAGGAGTGGGGGGGGGGGATAAGTAGGGGCCGGTCCTGGCTCATAGGCAATAAAGCATCATGGTGCGGAAGGGGGTGGCGAGTTAGCCTTTTCCACGGAGATAGGCGAGGCCAGGGCTTGGGGGGGGGCGGCGGTTAGTGGCCGTGTTTCTGGAGGTGTGTGGGGGGGGGAGACACTTTCCGGATTGGGGGAGGAGGAGGAGGAGAGAGAGCGCTGTTACCTGTGAGAGGAAGGGCAGGCACGGCGGGTCTCCCGCTCTCCAGCTTCGGTAGGATGAGCGTCAAATCCTTCGGACTGGAAAGGACGCACGGCAGAGGCGCCCAGGAGGGATTGGGAGTCCCTCCTCACGGCTGGTCACTGAGACATAAGGCGCCCACCACTCTTTCACCTCCCCTCGACGGCGACTACTTCTGCTGCTCCTGCTTCCTCCTCCACCGCCGCGGCCGCCTGAGGAAAAGTAAACCCGCCGCGCGTAGGCGCGCTCCCGACTGGGCCAATTAAGCCAAGAGTTCGGGGCTGGAAGAGGGGGGGAGGGGAGAGGAGGAGGAGGAGGAGGAGGAGGAGGCGCGCTTTGCCTCGCTGGTTTCGCAGAATGACGGAGGGAGGGGGGAGTCGACGAGGAGTCCAGGAGCAAGAACGTGCGTGCGCGTCGCCGCAGGAAAGCAAGGCCGCGTGCAGCTGCCGCTGCTGCCGCCGCCAACGCCGGGAAGGGAGGAGGCAAAAGCTTCTCGTTTCAAAGAGGAAAAAGAGGCTGAGGGAAGAAATGGGGTCTGTGTGAGGAGTTTGGGGGAGAGGCGTTAGCTCTGAGGTGGGGGCAGGGGGGAAAAAGAGAGGGAGATAGTGAGGTACGGAGTAGACCGAGCTGCGGTGAATAGGGAAGGGGTGTGGCGGAGTATGGGAGGGTTACAATTTGAGGCGGGACTGAATCCTAACCCGTTGGGGGGGGGGAGGGTTGAGACTAGATGGGTTGTCGGAACGTCGCGCAAGTTCAAGGGTGGGAAGAGCGTTTAGGGCGAGTGGCAGATTCGTGGCGGGGCCCCTCAACGTCTAGGAAGATACCAGTTTTGCCCACTGTGCCTATTGCTTCACGTGTGTAAAAAAAAAAAAAAAGCATTTTGTACACTCGCTTCCTCTTGTGTGGAACGTAGAGGGATGATAGGGTCCTGGGGTGCTGACCAGAGACAGAGCTGCCACCTGGCTTGCTTTGCCTAAACTGAGGGCAACGGTGCAGAAAAGTAGGACATGGGACAAAAGGCCTGCCCAGCTGAATGAGCAAGAGGCCCCTCTAAAGCAGCAAAGCTGGCTTCCCACATTTGGCAGTAAAATAAGACACATTCCAGTGGAAAACACTCAGGATCTAAAATGATGTAATTGCACCACTGGTGTAAGGAGAATAGAGGTGTGCAGAGATCTCACTCCTTCACCAGTCGTCTCTACTGGGCAGTTACTTCAAGCCAGCTGCAATTTCTACTTCTCCATTTGCTCTGTTGGGCCCAGTTCTTGCTGTGCTGGCCAGAGAGGAACTAGGAATAGATTAAGCTCCTCACAGGGACAGGACAGGTTGTCAATTAAAAACAACCAGCTGTTATAACTATTGCCTGGTGAATTGGTTAGAGCAGTGGTTCTTAACCTTTGTTACTCGGATGCTTTTGAACTGCAACTCCCAGAAACCCGTCAGGACAGCTGGTGGTGAAGGCTTCTGGGAGTTGCAGTCCAAAACGCCTGAGTAACCCAAGGTTAAGAACCAGTGGGTTAGAGGAAGTATAAGCTGCACCTCTTATACCTCTGCCTGCATTGTCCTTTCTGTTCATATTGGTACGGTAGTGTGAAGTGAAGTTCTCTTTGCTTGGGGATGCAGGAAGATAACAGGAGAAGGCTGCTTTTTGTAGGAGTGTTTGATGTCCCTGCAATAATGTTTGGCCATTATAGTGATAGATCTTTCCCTGTGGCTGAGAGGCTGTATCTGTTCGTTTGCCTTCTCTTCAAATGGCACAATAAGAAGGAAAGAACCCACTGGGGCCTCTCAAAGTGAATTAGTGAATGAACAGAACCTGTAGCTTGTCCAAAGCAACTGTTATCTCTGCTCATTGGAAACAAAGAGAAGGATCATTTTCGGGGTGGCTGAGCTACTAACAAAGAATGGACAAATTGGAAAAGAGGAAGATGAGACAGCTGGTCTTCATACAAGCAACTGACTGTGCTCTCAATAAGAAAGCTTCACTCTCTGATTGACTGCTGTGGGAATTGTGTCCAGCTGTACTGGCAAGAGAGAGATGGCAAGCAAGTGGGTAAAGGCCTCTGTAGGCTTGCTCTACCTGTCTGCAATGATGCCTGTGTACCACCCGAAGAAGAGGCAATAGCAAAAGCCACCATTTTCTTTCTTCGTCTGCTTAGTTTGAATAGAACCAATCTTTACTGCATTGACCCAAAAGGTGAATGATAGAGCAGTGGCACCTGATTTTTACAACTACCTGACTGCTTTTGAAGGATGGGAAAAGCAAAGGAAGCAATGGTGCAGTGCATGGTACAAAGCATGCCCTCTACCCATGAAGCAGGAACCTTCTTACCACCTGGAGCTGCAGCCCATTTGTGCCTAAGGCTCTGATTCTTGGATTCTCCTGTGCTGACTCTGATACTGACTTAAGAAAAAAAATAAAAGTAAAGTAGTGTACAGTCGGATAAAGAATAATTGGGCAGAACAAAGAACCAAACCAGAGTGAATCTAAGATGGTGATCATTTGTGCAATCCGTCCAAGGACTAAGAATATTTTACTATATAATGGCAACACTCTGCATCTGTAAAATAAATAAATCCTTAATTGTTTTAAAGCCTGGCTTTCATTGCTTCCCTTTTCAATTTCACTACACCTCATTACCACTTTAATTAGAATAGAGGCTACTACCAATCATCTTTTCATATTGTATTTTATGCTACACTTCTACACAGTGGCCAGAATTCTTTTTGTGTTCACACAAGGCTTGTATAACTGGCTATGTTTAATTGCAGCTAATGGACCAGGTGCATCTTAGTTACTCTGTCAAGCTTGTGACTAAGACTCACCCCAGTAATCCATCAATTAGCCGTAACCAGCTGTGGCAAACAATGTTTCCCCTAATTCTCCACCACCTTACCCTGCCTTGCACATGCAAAGTTCGGGCTGCAACCCTAATGAAATGAGCGGCAACACTAACTGCATGCGCAGCACCAATATAGTACTGCACAGCTGCCCAACTGCACAGCTTAGAGGGAACATTGATGGAAAGTGATACAGATACCAGTAAGATTCTGGTCACTGAAATACAGCTACCAATGGGATTCTGCCTATTGTTACTTAAAAAATGTACTGTATATATTTGTAATAGAGTAGCCTCTGTTCTAATTGAAGTAGTAATGGGGTGTAATGAAATTGAAAATGGAAGAATGAAAATAATGGTTTTTAAGATATATAAAGGATTTTTACAACTGCAACAAGTGACACTTTTTGTGAGCTGTTCCAAATGTGATGAGCAAATATAACTGTCTAATTCAGTAATATATACTGTATCTTAGCTGGCTATGGTGTTTGTAAATGAGGTATAAAGTTTGATGTAGATTGTTGTAGTCACTGACTGGCTAGGGAGAATAATATAAAAGGACAAACTGGACAGAGAAAAAAAGCATTTTGTCATATGTGACCTCTTGATATATTGATTGCAGCAAAAACATCTGGATATTTGCCAGTGTAGTATAGTGGACAGACTGATGGACTAGGACTCAGGAGACCTGGGTTCAGAGCCTCACTCAGCTATGGAAACTCACTCGGGGTATCTCACTGCTAAAACCACTCTTGTAACATACTAAACACCAATAACCTCTTTATAATGTACTTTCTTTAAATTTTGATCTAAATGACACACAGTGAATGCAGGTTCGAATTAATGATTAAAGAACATAATGAAAGTGGGTGGTACAGAGGTGGTGCAATAAAATTATTTCACCTAGTTTGAAACATACGTTATCATCATCTTCACTAACAATGAAAACTGTAGTACAGAACCTTCAGGTAGATGTTATGTGCCATCAAGTGAGTGAACCTAATAGGGCTTTCAAGGTCAGTGAGACATTTGAGGAGTTGTTTTACCTATCCAACGCACATAAACCCAGTGAATTTCCATGGCTGGTTGGGGATTTAAAAGAACAGAAAATTTTTATTCTATGCCATGTGGTTCCATGAAAAGTATGGGTGATTTGACCCCTTTCCCACTTTGAAGACATCAGCTGTTTATAATGTTGCATACTTGTGCATATTTTGTTACTCTGATTAAATTTGTGTGCAGAATAGGAAAGCATCATTTGCATACTTTTGGGCTGAGATAACTGCATTAATACCAAGTGAAATTATATTTGTTTGCTTTGTGAGCTCTGTCTACATCTTGATTCCTTGTAACTATAGTATGAATCTTGAGGAAATGCTATATAAAATGTATAGACTGATCATATAATAAAGCTTTGCTGCATATTTCACTATTAGGAAACAATTATAGCCCTTTCTGACCAATGGGATTTACTTCAAAGTAGAGATTGATAGAATTTGGGGTTTGAATTTAGCCTCAAGTGCATACATTATGGCCTCTGGATAAGATTAGGTTTATTTTGGATGTTATGATAGCAAAGGCTGACCCTCTCCAGTGTAGGGTACAGCACCTGTTTTCCAGTGCTCTGTAGTGGTTAAGGAACTAAGCTACCAGTTTGAAAGTTCATGGTTCAAATCTGCTGGTTTACATGAATTCACTAGATGGTTTCACATGTTACTGTTACCACTGGTGATATCTAACAACACCAATTTATATTACAGAGGAGTTGTAAGATTTTTACATTGACTGCATTACAAAAACTAAGTTGCTACTGTGATATAAATCTCCTTCATGGATTGCTGCTTTGTCATGCCGAAGGGGCTTGAGTAATTCAGAGAAGCTATGGGCTACGCCGTGCAGGGACACCCAAGACGGACAGGTCATAGTGAGGAGTTCTGACTGAACACTATCCACCTGGAGTAAGAATTGGCAAGCAACTCCAGTATCTTTACCAAGAATACGCCATGAACAGAAACAAAAGGCTAAAAGATACGATGCTGGAAGATGAGCCCCTCAGGTTGGAAGGTGTCCAACATGCTACTGAGGAACAGCGGAGGACAAGGACAAGTAGCTCAAGAGCTAATGAAGTGGTTGGGCCAAAGCCGAAAGGACGCTCAGCTGTGGACGTACCTGGAAGTGAAAGGAAAGTCCAATGCTGCAAAGAAAAATACTGTATAGGAACCTGGAATGTAAGATCTATGAACCTTAGTAAGCTGGATGTGGTCAAACAGGAGATGGCAAGAATAAACATTGACATCCTGGGTATCAGTGAACTAAAATGGATGGGAACAGGCGAATTCAATTCAGATGATTATCATATCTGCTATTGTGGGCAAGAATCCCCTGGAAGGAATGGAGTAACGCTCATAGTCAACAAAAGCATGGGAAAAGCTGCAATGGGTGATAATCTCAAAAATGATAGAATGATTTCAATACGAATCCAAGGCAGACCTTTCAACATCACAATAAGTTTATGCACCAATCAGCAATGCTGAAGAGGCTGAAACTGACCAATTCTATGAAGACTTACAACACCTTCTACAACTGACATGAAAGAACGATGTTCTTCTCATTATAGGGGATTGGAATGCTAAAGTAGGGAGTCAAGAGATGAAAGGAACAACAAGTAAGTTTGGACTTGGAGTTCAAAACTAAGCAGGGCAAAGGCTAATAGAGTTTTGTCAAGAGAATAAGCTGGTAATCATAAACACTCTTTTCCAACAACACAAGAGGCAACTCAACACATGGACATCACCAGATGGGCAATACCGAAATCAGATTGATTATATTCTCTGCAGCCAAAGATGGAGAAACTCTATACAGTCAGCAAAAACAATACCTGGGGCTGATTGTGGTTCTGATCATCAGCTTCTTATAGCAAAATTCAAGCTTAAACTGAAGGAAGTAGGAAAAACCACTGATCTACTCAGGTATGATCTAAACCAAATCCCTTATGAATACACAGTGGAAGTGAAGAATAGATTTAAGGAACTCGATTTGGTGGACAGACTGCCTGAAGAACTTTGGATATAGGCCCATAACATTGTACAGGAGGCAGCAACAAAAACCATCCCAAAGAAAAGGAAATGCAAGAAAGCAAAGTGGCTGCCCAACGAGGCCTTACAAATAGCAAAGAAGAGAAAGGAAACAAAATGCAAGGGAGATAGGGAAGGTTACAGAAAATTGAATGCAGACTTCCAAAGAATAGCAAGGAGAGACAAAGAGGGCCTTCCTAAATGAACAGTGCAAAGAAATAGAGGAAAATAATAGAAAAGGAAAAAAGAGATCTGTTCAGGAAAATTGGAGATATTAAAGGAACATATTGTGCAAAGATGGACATGATAAAGGACAAAAATGAGAGGGACCTAACAGAAGCAGAAGACATCAAGAAGAGGTGGCAAGAATATACAGAGGAATTATACCAGAACGATCTGGATGTCCCGGACAACCCAGATAGTGTAGTTGCTGATCTTCAGCCAGACATCTTGGACAGTGAAGTCAAATGGGCCTTAGAAGGCATGGCTAACAACAAGGCCAGTGGAGGTGATGGCATTCCAGACAAACTATTTAACATCTTAAAAGATGACGCTGTTAAAGTGCTACACTCAGTATGCCACCCTGTTTGGAAAACTCAGCAGTGGCCGGAGGACAGGAAAATATCAGTCTACATCCCAATCCCAAAGAAGGGCAGTGCCAAAGAATGCTCCAACTGCCGTACAATTGTACTCATTTCACACGCTAGCAAGGTTATGCTCAAAATCCTACAAGGTAGGCTTCAGCAATATGTGGACCAAGAACCCCCAGAAGTACAAGCTGGATTTCGAAGGGTCAGAGGAACTAGAGACCAAATTGCTAACATGCACTGGATTATGGAGAAAGCCAGAGAGTTCCAGAAAAACATCTACTTCTACTTCATTGACTATGCAAAAACCTTTGACTGTGTGGACTACAGCAAAGTATGGCAAGTCCTTAAAGAAACTGGAGTGCCTGACCACCTTATCTATCTCCCGAGAAACCACGTGGGACAGGAAGCAACAGTTAGAACTGGATATGGAAACACTGATTGGTTCAAAATTGGGAAAGGAGTACGACAAGGCTGTATATTGTCCCCTGCTTATTTAACTTATATGATGATTACATTATGCGAAAGGCCGGACTGGAGGAATTCCAAATCAGAATTAAGATTGCTGGAAGAAATATCAACAACCTCCGATATGCAGATGATACCACTCTGATGGCAGAAAGTGAGGAGGAATTAAGGAACCTTGTAATGAGGGTAAAAGAGAAGAGTTCAAAAAAAAAAAAAAAAGGTCTGAAGCTCAACATCAAAAAAAAACAACTTAGATCATGGCCACTGGTCCCATCACCTGGCAAATAGAAAGGGAGGCATTGACAGATTTTACTTTCTTGGGCTCCATGATCACTGCAGATGGGGACAGCAGCCACGAAATTAAAAGACACCTGCTTCTTGGGAGGAAAGCAATGTCAAACCTCGACATCATCTTAAAAAAGCAGAGACATTACCTTGCCAACAAAAGTCCGAATAGTCAAAGGTATGGTTTTTCCTGTAGTGATGTATGGACACGCGAGCTGGACCATAAAGAAAGGTGACCGCTGAAGAATTGCTGCTTTTGAATTGTGGTGCTGGAGGAGACTTGAGAGTCCCCTGGACTGCAAGGAGAACAAGTCTATCCATTTTGAAGGAAATCAACCCTGAGTGCTCACTGGAAGGACAGATCCTGAAGCTGAGGCTCCAATACTTTGGCCATCTCATGAGAAGAGAAGACTCCCTGGAAGAGACCCTGATGTTGGGAAAGTGTGAAGGCAAGAGGAGAAGGGGACGACAGAGGATAAGATGGTTGGACACTGTCACCGAAGCTACCAACATGAATTTGACCAAACTCCGGGAGGCAGTGGAAGACAGGAGGGCTTGGCGTGTTCTGGTCCATGGGGTCACGAAGAGTCGGGCATAACTAAACAACAAGAAATGTGATATAACTGTCCTCCATTTTCCCACTGTTGAGATATTGTAGATGTGAATGGTTAAAGTGATTGTTTTTCTAGGTATGGCTCTTTCCTTGAGGACTCAAAAATTAAATCAAGAGTTGCAAAGATACA
This sequence comes from Pogona vitticeps, assembly GCF_051106095.1. NCBI lineage: Eukaryota > Metazoa > Chordata > Lepidosauria > Squamata > Agamidae > Pogona > Pogona vitticeps. The sequence continues at coordinate 41,984,266 of NC_135788.1, read as the reverse complement.
TGCCCCTAGATTATGTGATCATAAACACATCAACATCCACATAAAGGTACAACGCTTTCGTCTTGCGGGTTTTTTGTTGTGTGAGGCATTCGTCTTGTGAGGCATCACTGTACCATGATATAGAGTCTGGTGTTTCGCATGCTGTGGCTGGTAAGGCTCATTTTGAATTGTTAATGATATAGCAGGACAAATAATGTTTCTTTAGCATATCTTTAACTGAAAAGATTTTTGTGGTTTCAAAATCTGTGTTCAGTAAATTATTTTACAGAAGTTAAAGCACCTAGTAATCAGTTTTCAACAATGCATGATATTGTGGAGAGTAATCACTGTTGTATCATAAGTGTATTGATATTGCAAGATGTTTGAAATGTGTATCTTGATCCATAGTAGAAGCAGGTTTTTAACTCATCTAAAAATATCCCCGTTTCTCATCATTTGCCTTTAGTCCTGAGAACTGAAATATGCAAGAAATATTGATCTGTTAACCTGTTGTTATATGCCGTCAAGTCAGAACTGACTTATAGTGACTCTAATGGAGATTTCAAGATGTCACATATTTGAGGAGTGGTTTTACCAATGTGTTTCCATGGCTGAATGGGGATTAAAACCCAGGCCTCCTGTATCCTAGTCCATCACTCTATCCACTGCACTACATTGAGTATCCATCTGTTGAGCACTAAGCCAAGATAAATCATGATTTTTATTCATTTTACTGAAGAGGTATCATTGCCAGCAGGAAAGGCAATTTCTGTTATGTGGCTATAAGATAAAATGGAAAGGTCCATTTTAAAAGGATTTTTTCCCACTAAAGTGATGGGAAATAGAAAAAAACCCTAAACAATACATAATGGGTTTAAATAATTTACAGGTATAGAGACATATTGTGTTTGACTTCATTATTTGTTCAGAAGCAGCAAAACACTAAATTATTCTTGTTGACAGCATTAATCAAAAACATTCATTATGTAAAAACACAGACAGGACAAACACCTTCAGTGTATTAATACAGTAGTACATTTCCTTTCAAGCACCTTTGCTTGCTCTCTCCCATTTAGTAGGAAACTGTTTCAGCCAAGTATCATTTAAATGTAGTCACAAGTTGGATAGAGAGTTACCTTTGAATAACAATGTGAAATCAGCAAGCTTAACAATTTTCAAGTGCTGTACAAGTAAGTAGTATTCTAAAGATAAAATATATTACATATGGAGCATAAAGAATGAATAACTTGTTTCTATGGCTTCCATAAAACTGACTTAGAAAATACATCATTCCTTAGGATCAAAAGCTTGTCTTTGTTTGTTAGTTTAAGAAGATTGTAGCAAAGTAATGTAATTACACAAGCTGATTCCAGGAAAATTTGTCCTTACATTATTATTGTTATTTACAGTCAAGTCGCCTCCGACTTATGGTGACTTGAAGAAATCTCCAAAAAGGCCTGTCTTCAACAGCCTGGCTCAACTCTTGTAAACTCAAACCTGTGACTTCCTTTAGGGAGTCAGTTCATCTCATATTTGGTATTCCTCTTTTCTTGCTACCTTCCACCTTCCCCAGCATTATTGTCTTTTCCAGAGAATCTTACCTTCTAATGATGTGCCCAAGGAAGGACAGCCTCAGTTTCAACATTTTGCCTCCAGAGATAGTTCAGGTTTGATTCGATCTAGGATACCCTTGGTTGGCTTTCAAGCAATCCTCAAAGCTTTCCTCCAGCACCATATTTCAAACAAATCAATTTTTCAATGTATTCTCGAAGGCTTTCACGGCCGGGATCTGATGGTTGTTGTGGGTTTTTCAGGTTCTTTGGCCGTGTTCTGAAGGTTGTTCTTCCTGACGTTTCGCCAGTCTCCGAAACGTCAGGAAGAACAACCTTCAGAACACAGCCAAAAACCCCCCCAAAAAACCACAACAACCATCAAATCAATGTTTCCCCTGCCATCTTTCTCAACTGTCCAGCTTTCTTAACTGTCCAGCTGGTGATTGTAAATACAAGAATATGGATCAACTTGGCCTTGGTCTCCAATGGAACATCCTTACACTTGATTACTTTTTCTAGTTACTTCATTGCTGCCCTTCCAAGTCTCAGTCATCTGATTTCTGGGCTGCAGTCTCCATTTGGATTGATGATTGAACCAAGGTATACAAAATCTCTAACCCTTTCAACTTCCTTAGATTAGCAGCTACTGCCTAAATACAGTGCATCACTGAGTTCTCCACCCTTTGAGCACACCAGGAAAGACACTAAATCCTTAGACTAAGCCATTCTCTTCAGCTTTTTTTGTTTCTGTTGTTACTTCCTAATGTAATATCGAAAGTCTTCTGTAAAGAAATGTTTGCATGTTATCCTATGACATGTTGAATTTCAGAGGAAAATGGGCAGGTGCATAAAAAATAAAGCACATTATGCATAGTTGGGAACCAAAGAGAAACATCTTGGAATAAAATAAAAGAATTTAAGGGAGAACAAATGCATTAAAAGGAGATGGAATGTTGCCAATAATTTTCAAATAATTACCACCCCAATCTATTTGTAGCAAAGCTGCAGGTTAAAGTACCATTCTCTACACTGTGTGTGAAAACAGACCCAAAACAAATAAGAGAAGTTAACTTTATGCAAAAGCATACATACGATATTGCCTTGTATTTCTAAATAAATAAATAAATCAAATCAAATAAATAAAATAAATTACTACTAAGTCAAGGAGGAATTAGCTATTTGTATTTCCTTTTCTACCTTCCATAATTGCAGCGGTGTTTGTGGATCCATGTAAAGGAAGAGAGTGAAGGAAGTGGAGAAAATAGGCAAAAGAGCATGGCAGTCTGTGTTTAGACAGAGAGTACAGGGAATCCACATGTGTCTGGACGGGCAATACCAAGATAATGCAGTGCATTTCAGTACTTCCAGCAACCAATACCCTCCTTATGTATGGACACCAGTGCTGGTACGATCTATTAAAATGTGCAACAAAAAATACCAAAATGACCTACACTAACCCTGTAATCTTTCAGTGTGAATGAGCTCTATATGTGAATCTCCTAGATTCTCACGATTGACTGTGTGAGATGGGAAGTTTCACTCTGCAGGCTTCTCGCTAGTTACAAACAAAATTACCGTAGCTTATTTTAATGGTTTCACACAAAAATCAACAACTGGTAATAGATTATAGAGAGTGTAGTCCCCATGTTTTATAGAATAAAAGAGACAGGCAACTATTCACTATTATTCTCGCCCATATTTATCTCTTAGCTTTGCAGAGATTGTGTAAATATTGATTTGGTTTGAAAATTTAAGAAGTAAATGTTATCATACAGAATAATATACCTCACAAAGATGACAATTTAAACATTCACTAGTTCTTTTAATAAGCCCATGGGTTAGAAACTGCTGGTGTGTACTGTAGATTTTTATCTCTAGCCAGTTTCAAATATTCTATATATTTAGAGAGTCAAATAATATTCTTATGCTGTGAGGCATCTCAGTCAATGACCAGAGTCCTGTTCCTCATAATAAACTGCACTAGAGTAGGCCCATTGAATCAATGGGGATTTAGTGAATCAACTTCTCCATAAGACTTGCTTATTCCACTTGATTTGGTTTTGTCTCTAAAAAATTTCACGGAGTGGTCTTATGGTTTCACAACAACCCATAAAATAAGTTACACATGATTGAATTCAAAGAAAACTTGATGTTTTCACACTAGAGTTAAAACTTTGAATATGAAGGTCCTACTTAGAGAAGTACAAGGCAAGCTGTCAAGGTTTATAGGTCTATAAAATCTAGCATTTTTAAAATACCAGCAACTATTTGTAATATTTATTTATTTATTAGACTTATATGCCACCCATCTAGACAATGTCTACTTTGGGCAGCTCACAACAAGTAGAATAAAAACAATTGTAATATGGCAACAATTTTATAACAATTTCACAACAATAAACAGTCATTCAAGATGGAAGCTAAAAAGATAAGTAGTGTCCGGAGGGAAGTCTTGCCTAAATAGCCAGGTTTTAAGTTGGCTTTTAAAAATACCCAGCGAAGGGGCCAAACGGATCTTGGAGGGGAGATGATTCAAAAGGCGATTTGATTTTTTAAAAAAATCTTTGGGCATCAGCTTATTCTTCATTCTGCAGCTAGCTCAGCTTTAGTCTTCTTTTGAGAAAATGATAAATACAAATTTGCTTTTGAAAGAATATTGACTATACAGTATGAATCTCTTGTTTTGATTGTATTGCTTTATTTGCCCAGTGCCATGAAAATTTACTAAATAATTTGCTACATGAGATCCCCCATAAGGTAAAGTGCCAAAGTGTTGTGAGTATATCACAGCTGCTTCTGCTTCTGCAGGCCAACAGTGCAAAACAATGGAACAGAACTTGGCTAGCAGTTCAAATATAATGAGTTGGTCAGTGCACAAAGGCAAACACAAAAACTGGCTCTGCCTCTCTATTTGCATTTGGTGATGGCACTGAAGGAAAGCTGTCTATCTTTACCATGGATCTAGTCCAGTTGGAGAGAAAAGAAGATTGCCACTGATTTCAGTCATTTGATGAGCTTTGGTTTATATCCAAATTGCAATTGTAAAGTGTTTCATATTTGCTACATATAATTAGCTAATTGATAAGACTATACCCAAAAACATAACACAACTCTTAAATTTTATGCTACTTGTTTCAACAACTGCAATTTAATTCTCAGAGTGTACGGAGTTTTTATTTTGTTTTTTAAATAAAAGCTAGAATGTTCCAGGTGATTGAAATAACTAAAAGATATGAGGTCAGTATTTTAATTTCTGATGTTCTCTTTTATTTCTGGGAATACTTTCAAATAGATCCCTGCTTCAACTTAAGGTTTAGAACATATTGAAGGTTTTAGAGGTGTATTTTACTATTGGTTTGTGTATGCATGCATGCATGCATGCATGCATTCATTCATTCATTCATTCATTCCACTTATGTATTGCCTATATCATTCTCTGGGTGGATAAAATCATATAATAAAAACATCATGTAATAAATACAAAAAAATACAATAAACCTTGTCACTAGCTAAAACTACTTTTATATAAAATTACACAAATTAAAACCCATTTGAATATCTCAGGACAGCTTTAACACTAGTAGAAGGCATCTTTGTATAATTCGGTCTTTATTAGCTTCCAAAAAACAGAGAAAAATGATGTCTGGCAAATCTCTGTAAGAAGCTTATTCCAGAGGGAAGGGACTTTGACCAAGAAAGCTCAGTCCTCAGTTTTTGCTTTTTTGTCCCCCTTTGGTGTTACAATTCTTAACGTTAAGGATTCTCTGGAGCATGCGGGATGGACAGGTATTTTGCAGGAGGGATGTTTCACCAGATATTGGGATTCTAAACCATTAAGGATTTTACAGATTATGACTACCACCTTAAATTAAGCATGGAAACTAACTTGGAGACAATGAATTTGTGCCAAGATTGGAAATATGTGTTCATATCTCTCGAGACTGAAGGATGTCTAATCTAATAGTGCAGAAGCCATAGGCCTTAAAGACGAGTAAGTGTTTTTATTTTTATCCCCACCCAAACTCCCAAAATACAGCAATTATAGTGATGGCTGATAATTTCACTCAAAATAGTTTTCATTGTTAGGTGAGTCTTTACACTTTTTAGTTTTTACTGGTTCATGCTCAATTGCTTTAGGTAGGGAGGTCGTTTTCTTGGGGCTCTTGAGAGCGTGAGGGAGACAGCTGAGGATGGATGGATGGATGGATGGATGGATGGATGGATGGATGGATGGATGGATGGATGGATGGATGGATGGATGGATGGATGGATGTGGTTATTAAGGAGGGTGCACCATTTACATGATGGTCCATGGTAAATCTCGCACTGAAAAATTTTTGTGGTGCCCCCATCACCTGTTGACATCCTAAGCACATGCTTATTTTGCCAAATGATTAATCCAAGGCTGACTCAGTTATCCATAGGGTCCCTTCCATCTCTGAAGTTCTAAAATGATGATGATAATTTCTCCCTACTTTTAAACAAAAGGGTACAGCATTGCATCTGTCTGGAGTGGGGTGAAATATAGTAGTACTGAAGGGCAGCAAGCCACTATAGCATGAGAGGACAGAAAGTGCCTGCCCAGATCAGTGCCTCCTCTCCCTTTACTCCACCACATTAAGACTGGGGGCACTGCAGCTTTTACTAATGCTCACTTACATTGCCTCAGGGCAGACATATGCATATGTGACTATTTACACATCACAATAATGTCAAGTTTACAAAATGAGCCCAGATTTGTTTCAAATAATAAAGTTGTACAAACACAGTTGCACTGCATGAGAGAAAATCTACAAACAAATGCAAATATTAGTAGAGAAGCAGAAGAAAGATTTTGTGTTTGAGAACATTTTTATATCCCCTGAAATTGCTACTTTAGTAGCAACAAGCTTCACACAAATTCAGCACATTGCTCTTGGTTACCTTATCTATTCTTTCACATTTGAAAGAGTAATTAAATAGCAGCCATCATCTTGTATTAGGGAATTAATCTGTCTTAATAATACTAAGAATTGTGAGCCTCATTATTTTACACCTTCTTGGCTTCCAGGACACACATAATGGGTGTGTCATATATAGAAGTAGTTAAACTTCTCAGAAAAGTGTTACTGGCCTAAATGGTGAGAAGCCAGAAGTCACTGCTTTAAGTGTAATTCTTCTAAAGATGCTGGCAACTACACAAGAAGTTAAGAAGGTGAAGAATGTAGCAAATGATAAGAAAACATACATTTGCTTTCCATTTTCAGAGAGCAAATGATGGTATAATAAATCTGACATGAAAGTCAGTTTATGGCAGGAATGTTAGCAAATATTTGGGTCCGAGTCCTGAGTCTGATTCCGAGTCTTTGGTACCAAATCTACAGTCGGAGTCAGAGTCTTGGTAGCAAGTCATGAGTCTGAGTCCCTAGTAAAAGCAAGCTTTTTCCCCCAGAAAAAAGGAAGGGGATGGGTTTGGAGTCATGAGTTCAGTCCGAGTCATTTAAGAACAAAAAAAACAAAACAAAGTCAAGTCTGAGTGAAGTCGCCTGTGCAACTTAAGTCCAACAGCAAGTCCTGCAACTCGAGTCCCCATCCCTGGTTTCTGGTCATGTTTGCTTATGTATTTTGTAATAAATAAATATTGGTGTCTGGAACAGAGTTTGGTTGGGTTCAGTGCATTGAGAAACTATGGATTATATCATTTCCAGCCCCTAAAATATCTATACAAACTATGAAAGATAAACATTAGGGAGAAAGATGTCATCAAGAGATCATGTAGGAACTGTAATTGATTTCTTGCCCTCTTCACCCTCCCCCTTCAACTGCTTTTCCTCTTCACTAACCAAGCAAAAAGTTAGTATCTGGGGCTAAAATTTATGATAACTGAGTCCTGTTCTATTGCTTTCAATAAGATTTCATTATGAATAAAGTTGGTACTTCTGTGGGATGAACTGTTCCAATTATCCTTGCCTCTTGTCTTTGCCAAGAGGCAAAGTTCCATTAAAAAAATTCTCACTGACTCTAAAGGAAGAAGAAGTGTAGAGATGAAACCTATGTCCTAGAATCTTTCCATATAATAATTGTGATTGTTACTATGGAATTTTATTATTATGAAATCCTCAGAGAGGTATTCTAGACAGCTGTGATGTTACTTTACTTATTATATGAGAAAGGATTTCAGTGCTGTTTCAAATATTCTAGCTTGAAGCATTGCTGGCAAGTAAAGACATCCCTTGGTAAACAAAACCTGGAAACACCAAGAGCTGGAAAAATGCAAGGTGTTTATAGGGTGGTAACCTCTGTTCAAATCAAAACTAATATATGGAAGATTTATTGTTATCATATGAGAAACTCTACAATGGGGTACTTATGCTGTAGACCATTGTAATGTTTGAAAAAGCTGTAGTAATATGTCAGGGACAGCAAACTGAATAGGAATCTTATGTATGCCAACTCAGACTTAAGCTTAGCCAGTTCAGTAGGACTTATTCCAGGCTGGTACCAGTTGGTTTTGATGTGATAAGAAAGCATAACAAGTGCTGGACTGGGCCTGGGGCAAAATTGGATATTTGTACACTCAGGCGGATACAAAGGCAACTGGGTAGCCATACACACATGGACATATATAAAGGCCTTTTTCCTTTGGGAAGGAGGCAAGCAAGAGTGGGATAGTGGGAGCAACCTGACCCAGAATTAATGTAGTCCTTGGCTGCTGGACAAGCTTCCATTGGAAGTGTGAAACCTAAAAGAGAAAGAGAAGCGGCAACAACACAGTCATGTAATCCAAAAGCAAAAGCCAGAATCAGGTTTGGATAATAGCAAATTATTCTCTTGAGAACAAGAAATCAGAAATTACCAGATTTTGTTTCACTTGTTTTAGCATCTTCAATTTGAGCTGATAATAGAATTTAATATTAATAAAATACAAATGCTTGTGCATATTTCCCACTTGCCTTTAGTAATAAACCACAGAATAATTAGGTGCATGCTGTCTTAGGTTTCCTTTGGAAGCATCCATTGGAGGCAAGTCTCAAGAGAGAGAGTTTACCTCTTTAAAAGGGCAGGATAAATGGTAAGATAATTGAAAGTCATATGATAACTATTTCTACAGCTTTAAAAAAAATAATGATAGCCATTTGGATTTTTAACTATTTGTGAATGTATTCTATGTCACCATAATGATTCTTTTAAAAACTTAGCAACAACAGAAGTCAGAGTGAAAGAAGGAACGTCTGCTTTCTGTTACTCTTGACTGCATTGAAAATCTGCCTGTCTCTGTTTTTCACTCTTCTGTATAATTTAATAATTGTGTATTTTCAAGTCAATGCCAATTTACAGTGACCCCTTAAAGGGTTTACAGGTATAGAAGTGCTTACTGTTCACTTCTTCTGGGGTCACTCTGGAGACAACTGGGGAATAAAAGTCCAGAAGAATTTCCAGTGGTGACTTTAGGGTCACATAAGTCACCCAAGCCAACATGTTCTTCACGTTTTAGCTTATACGCTCTACCAGTCTAATAAAGAGCAGGCAGAGAAACATGCTACGTCTTAAATGAGAAAAGATATGATAGATAATTTTAGTTGACTACTAAGAGGGTGATTACATTGGCCATTTAACCTATAATTTGCAATTGATTAGGCACATATAAATTAAAATTAAAACCTGGTGACTACACAGTGCAAAAGCTGAATGTGGGAAGCCTATTCCAGAACCACCGCTTTTTAATATGGAATGGTCTTTTTTTTTAAAAAAGGTGGCAATAGTGGTTTAAAAACACTCCAATTGGGTTGACATTGCTTTTGTCCACTTAGAACTGCTGGATAGCTTGGTGGCTTAGGTCTCTGGCTGCAGTTGGGAGTTCAGTTTCTCACTGTGCCTCCTTGAGAGGGGCTAGACTCAATGATCCATAGGGTGTCTTCCAGCTCTGCAGTTCAAAGGTTATTATATTATTACTCTCTGCCCGGTGTGACCTCTTGATCCAATGGTAAAAGGACACATTACCTGCAAACAACCAAATACCTGTTGTTTTCAAACAGTGGTTTTCCTCCCAATATTTTGAAGGCAGCACTGGAACACAGTATTGTTAGTTCACACCAGGAAAAGTAATTAAAAGAAGTGGAAATTGCCAATGAGCACCTTGTCAAAGGCAGCTTCTTCAATTAGGAAGTTCCATGTGAACACAGCTCTCTGCTTCAAGCCCTGTTGATTCCTACAAATAGTTATTGTCTGGATGACTAGAGCTACTTCACCTGTAGAAACCTGATTTGAAAAAAATGTGGATATATAGATTTTTCCCATTGTGTAGTGATGCCATACTTACTTTTGGTATTTGGGCAGCTCCCCAATCAGTTGGGCCTTTGTTTTCTTAGCATCCATTTGGAAAAGTAGGCATCACAGCCCATCTTCTTTCTCATTTCTTTAAACACACAATCCTTTTAACTCATTGCATTGCTTCTGTGACACACTCTGCATTAACTTTAAGCTTCTTGTTTCTTCCCCTAATTATGACTAACTACAGAAAACATGTAAGCAAAATGTATAGCATCTGCAGAATTGGCTGGTGATGGAGATCATTATATCTCCAAATAATGGTCAGCTAGACAACCTGCCTCCTTATCTTGGTGTTGCTCCTCTCCCCTTATCTACACTCTTCAGAAGGCTACCAGAGTGTGAAAATGCAATTTGATCAAAATTAGGCATTATTAAGAGATGGGTAAATGTGGATTGCATTAAATTCTCTTTCTTTTAGATTTGGTTCCAATCCAGCACCTTCCCCTGCTAAAGACTTCTCAGAGGTATCAGGCTAGATTTTATTTGAGCTTGGAAATGTGATATTTTGGGGTGGGGACTACAACTCCCAGAGTCCTCAGGTCAGCATGTCAGTGGCTGTGCTTCCTAGTGGAATTCTGAAACTGTATTTCAAAAGAGTAATGTTTTAAAGGATTCTTTAGATCCTTTACCAAGAGTTTTGTTATAGTACTTAGAGTAATATTCCATTTAAAAGAGACACGAGAAGAGAAAATCTGATGAAGCCACTCCATGGCTTCAATAAACAAGCAATGGGGACTCCACAGGTCTGTTTCCTCTCAGTTTCACTGAGCAGCTTTTGTGTTTGTCTTTGCAGAGCAGAGAGGGAGGAGGTACAAAGGGACAGCCAGGATTCTAGCTGTGATGGCCAAGCTGGGAGGAAACAACCCCTCTGTGTGGGAGGATCATGTCTGGTTTAAAGACAGGCTGTGGTCAGGATGTGCTCCCTTCACCTAGAAAGTAAACAAGGTTACAGTTTTATTTAACTATTATTTCTTCACCATTTCCTGTTTTTTGGTTAGGAAGAGGCACATGAGTTGTGGAGGGGGGCGCCCAGAGGTGAAGCTTCACAGTGATGGAGGAGTTTGTTAAACTTTTCATAGACTGGTGGTTCCCTTCCCTTGCCACGTGGAATTAAGAGGCTCAAGAATACAAGCAATCCATTTGAGTAAAAGATGTCACTCAGCATAAATAATATGAAACAGCCTTAATTCCACAACAGTTCTTTGTTTTACTTATGTACAATAACGACATCCAATTTAAAAGTTGGCAAGACAGGTGCTTAAGTTGCAAGGAAAATTTGCCTTTTGCTTTTGTAATCTGAGAGTTTTGTGAGTATAATTTTTTATTCCCTGTTTGTTGTCAACAGAACAGCTATGCTTCCTTTACTGAAATAAAAGTAAATAAACCTTATTTAAAAGTAAATAATCAGTATTTTAGTGGTTTCAGACTACTGAAGATACAGGGTTATATTGAAGCAACTGCTGTGAAAGTGATGAGGTAAAAGAGGTAACTGAAATTTTGTGGATTTTTTAAAAAGAAAACCATCTCTCTCCCTCCTTTTCTTCACCCCACTTAACTCCGCCCCTTACCAACTCCTATTGGTGCATGCAAATCTCCACATACATATTAATGATCAGGGTGAACACTACAGAAACAAATTGTTATGGATATAAGTAATTATATTTTACTTCTATGGAGATCATTCTGTGGGGAGACATCACTGTGGAAATTTGGTAATTCCCCTATTTTATATATAATTAGCAGAGAATAAAAAGTACAAACCCAACTACAGCACAGAGGAAACATGGAGAGAAAATAGCAAAAATATCCCAGCCTGTATTCAACCCTTTGTATTCACTAGCCCTTTATATATAAAGGGAAAAATCACTCTACTTGTTTCTTAGGTACTAAAGAAAAAAACATCTTTACTTACAGACAATCTTCAGTTACAATCAAAAGAATAAAAGAAAAGGTAACAGAAAGATGTTGCAACCTCAACTATGCAAGAGGCTCACTCTGCCATTGCAGCCACATAGGAGAGGTCACAAGAAGATGGAAATCATGTCTTTTCTAATGGATGGTCAGGGAAGAAGAGAAACAACTGGAAGCAGGAACAGGTGTGGGGAGGGAGAGAGGAGACTATCTTAATTGATCAGTGCTGAAAGGTAGACAGTCACCTTAGCCCAAGAAAGCCTCTCCTGGTTGCACTCACTGACAACAGCATGCAAGATTTTTAAAACTCTAACAGAAATACACCTTTGAGTTCCAGACTACTGACAGATCACTGTGGAACAGAATGAGTCTTGAACATAGAGAAATTGGACAATTTTTGTTTATAGCAATGTGAAATTCTCAAAACGCAGGGCACACACAGAGTGCTAGCTAGACACTACTGCCGTCACCATTGGGCAGAGTGAAGGGAGTGACTCAGGTGGTAAATAGTGGGATACCTTGGGAAATAATTTTGTGCATTGTGAAATATCTGAAGCACATAGCAGTGTGACACCCTGGAGGGCAGAGTTGTGTCTACTGTAGAAGCTTACCCTCCACGGTCCATCACATAAACTCAGATGCAGTTGTTGATGTCCCAAAATCAATATAGAAAAAAGATTCTGGTACCAACTCAGTTAGCTAATCTATGCCAAATGCAGAGGTGAGTGCATGGTCTTGCCGGCTATGGGATTCTTGAAATCACAGTCCAAAAAAGCAATGTTCATCCATCTCTTTGGAAAGAGGCACACCATCTTGTTCGTTTCCTTAAAGAGTAAGGTATCTTTTACCTACAAGTTTGCTTCTTCATGCTTAACAATAGCAAACACTCAACCCTCTGTATCACAATAAGATTTCATAGAAGATGGATTGAAGATCTGGAACCAGAGCCTAAATATCTGATTGCTGTTTGAGTTATTGGAAGAGTTGCATTAAAAAAATACCTTGTTAAAATAGGCTGATTATGATCTTCTCAGCAGCGTGTTGTCTTGGCTTCAGAAACAAGTGGCACTACTATGGCCAACAAAGAAATCACTTATAAGTGTTACCATTTTTACGACTTGATGTCTCCCTTGTTAAGGGCTTCCTTATCTCTTCTGCCCTCTGCTCCTGCTGCTCTGCCTCTCCCCACCAGATGCACATTCATTAGCACTTTCTGCAACCAAGCTTGTCTTCTAATATTTGTTTTCTAACAAAAAGATACATTGGGAATTGTACAAGCTGTCCATTTAGCAGCTTTAAATGGTTCTGAATAATTTACTGAAAGGAGGTCCTAGACATTACTTTGATTAGGGTTTATTTTAATGCATGCTGATACATTCTGAATTTGCTTGAATTGAGTGGCTTTTGATCTCAGATCTAACATCTAAAAAAAAAAAACCCTGCATGTGAGACAAACTTCAGGCTGTTCAATACAATGCCAGGGAAAACCACAACGAATGCTTAGTAGCTGCATTTTGCTTTGAAGTTGAAAGTTGAACGGATGACTCCTCTCGAGCGCCGGCTCCTGCCAGCTCAGCTGAACTGGTTGGCAAGGACTAATTTGCAATTTGAGTTGGTGTGATAGAAGGAGTGGGTTGGATATATTCCTGGGCTGAGCTGTGCTTGTCAATCATGGAAAGAAACTGTCCACTTTGCTCCCCATTGGCCACCCCATTGATCAACTTATTTGCAAAAGCTTTGCAATGGTGCTGTAGGAGTGGCTTGAATTGCAGTTTGTGGTGAAGGGATTGGGTGCATTTTTCTTTCCAAGCCAATAAACTGTTTGAAGGGAGAACCTCAGGTTTCACTGAGGACTCATCCATATAGTGGTGCTATCTTTGCTTATTCTAGGTTTGTTCTAGATTGTTCTGGTTTTTGTTTTAATTTTTTGTAGATTTGGATGGCTCATTCCAGCATCTGAGTCCATATATGGGAAGAGAATTTGTGGCAGGACATATTGAGATGCACTGAGTTGTTCAAATACTGCCTGTACTCACTTCTGGAATTCTCCCTTGTGTCTTATTGGCAAAACAAACTGTCCTCCTTTTTTGCCTGTATTGTCCCCACTTTCCCACCTACTTTATTCTCTCCTGTCTTCTCTCCCTTTTGTACCAGTCTTATGGGATGCAGAGGCTGACCAGCAGAAAAATGCCCATAGGAAAATGCCAGCAAATGACACCCTTTCTCAAAGTGCATACATAGGTCAGCACAGGACAGTGCACTACTGTGGTCCACACAAGCAGATCCTGTGTTGGAGCAAATCAGAGCAGTGCTGTTTTTTTTAAAAAAAACCTTAGAAGGCTAGAGTTGGGTTTGTGGTGGTTTCTTTGTTTGGTCCCTCTGACTCTTTTGAGACTGATTTCAGCTGTCTTTGTGTGGACACTAGGATGCAGTCCCAGTATCATAGGTGCAAAGAAAGTGAACAAATGTTCTGCATGTATGGGGTCTGAGCCAATTTGAGCTTGTCACTCTGTGCTAAGATAACATTTTAAGACCACTGAGGCAGCTCCAGTGAGTCCTGGGACACACACACACACACACACACACACACACACACACACGAATCCAGAAGGGACTAGAAGTCCATTTTCATTATTTTCACATTTGTTTGTTTGTTTGTGTAAAATGGTGTAAGAGAGCCTTGCAAGCTATTTAAAAGATAAACTGCAGTGGCAATTCCTTGTTTTTGCCAGAAAATGAGAGTTCCAAGGAGGCAAAAATAGACCCCATCAAAACAAGAAGCTCCATCCTGAAACTGCGACCGTGTAAGTTATTCAGTTTCTGTAAAAGTCCATGTCTTTCCCCTGTGCAAAGCTAGAGACTCTCACACATAGCATGCACAAGAGGGTAAGTGGACCACTCAAAGATGCAAACAACCCATCTGGTGCTCCTCCTTTTAACAGTGCATGCATCACTGCAGCAATCATCACTGTGTTATTTTTTTGCATATTTGTAGAAATGTGCAATGAATAGTCTTGCAAATAACCAACTTTTCACAAAGATAGGCAAAGGAACAAACAAATAATGAAACACCCTTGACTTGCAGAGAAGATAGTTTTTTCTCTGTGGTGTTTTCCCTCATGTAGAGTGCAAACACAAACCAGGTGACAATGTACTTTTCTGACCCTCAGAAATCTCCCCCCCCCACGTTATATCTAATGCAGATCTAGAGAGGCACCAATATCTCCAGCCTCCTATGTTCAACTGCGAGGCTAAGAGATGCCATGCTTAGTTAATGCCACCTGTTTGTTAAACTAAGAGTTTAATTCTCTAGGTGAGGACAGGTGATATCCCAGTAGCCCCTTTCATATAGGGCTGAATGACCGGAAAAGGGCAAGCAGATTGTGTTTGATCAAATGGAGAAGCAAAGTAGTTGAAATAGGCCAGTGACCATGCAAGCCTAATTTCCCCCCTTGCCACAAGATGTGCTGTGTTTCCATTATTCCGTTCTTATCATAATAATAATTACTGCAGGTAGCTATCCCGTTGAAATCTCTTTGGCCAGAACTGCAAGCAAGTTATCAACAGCTTCAGAATAAACAAATTCAGCTGACATCTCTCTTTACAGGGTGTGGAAATTTATTATTGCATTGATACAAGCCATTATATTTGGTCGTTGAATTATACTGCACAGATTCATTAAGCTTTTTGCTGTTTTATTGTATTGCTTAAATGGTTCTGCATTAAACTGTTATCATATGCACAGCAGCATGGCATATTTTACACAAATATGTTCACACCGAAGCAGCAGAATTTACATAATTATTAACAGATCCCTTTGGGTAGGCTGCTATTTCTACCTTAAGTATATAATTTCTTTGCAAAATGTTGCATAGGCCACTTTGATTTCTTACAGACTAGGGAAATATCACAGTCTCTTTATGAGATTTGGATAAAGATAATGTAAAATCAGAAGTAATTAGTGGACTATTTATAATTTAAAACATAATCATTTTTTCTTCTTAAATTCCCTGGGTTGCTTAAAATGTAATGATGTTTATTACATTCTGTATAAGCTTGAGTCCTGATTCCATAATGTGATCTTCAACACAGGTTTCTGTCTTTACCTATAGAATCCACCTATTAAATTATTATCCCTTCCATGGCTATTCTAATATAAAAATAAAGAGAACTTTGGCCAAGATTAGGGTGACTAAAGAGACAGGTATTTTAATTATGGTCATTTGCCATCACGTCCCTTTGGACTCCTGATAAGCCTAATAGGGTTTTCATGAAATGTGAGATGTACAAGGAGTGGTTTACTTTTGCCATGCCACAGTGGTTTCCAATACAGAGTGAAGATTTAAATCCAGATCTCCTGAGTCTTAATATGATGAGTTATTCCGTACTGCACACTGGCTATCATTTTAATTGTACCTTTGCTTTATTTCCACCTGAATTACATCTGCAATGTCCTCTCAGAAGATATGTAACCATATTATTTATTTATTTATTTATTTAACTTATATGCCGCCCATTCTACCCAAAGGTCTCTGGGCGGCTTACAACAATTAAAATACAGTAAAAAAGATAAAACAATTAAAATACAATTAAAATATATACTCTAAAAATTGCCATCAGGACCCACAGTTGATATTACTGTATTTCAATTAACAGCCTTCTGGAACAGAAGGTTCTGACCTGGCGCTGAAATGTCATCAGTGTCGGTGCCAGATGAATCTCAATTGGGAGGGTGTGCCATAGTCTGGGGGCAGCTGCCGAAAAGGCCCTTTTCCTTGAGGGATGGCTCTTTCAGGAGGGCTCCTTGGCTAGATCTTAATTGCCAGGTAGGTTCATATGGAAGGAGGTGGTCCTTCAGGTATCCAGGGCCCAAGCCTGGGAGTCCTCAACACCAGGTCCGAGACTACCTCTGTCAGCTCAGGCAGGGAGACTGTTGGTATGCAGCAGGGTGGGTGGTAAAGGTAAAGGTAAAGGTTCCCCTTGACAATTTTTGTCCAGTCGTGTCCGACTCTAGGGGGCTGCACTCATCCCGCTCTTCAAGCCATAGAGCCAGCGTTTGTCCGAAGACA
The DNA here is from genome assembly GCF_051106095.1 of Pogona vitticeps. NCBI lineage: Eukaryota > Metazoa > Chordata > Lepidosauria > Squamata > Agamidae > Pogona > Pogona vitticeps. The sequence goes on along the minus strand of NC_135788.1, from coordinate 41,967,444 downwards.
ATCTTTCCGTGGTCACATGGCCAGTGTGATTTAGACACGGAACGCTGTTTACCTTCCCACCGAGATGGTACTTATTTATCTACTCGCATTTGCATGCTTTCAAACCGCTAGGTTGGCGGGAGCTGGGACAAGCAACGGGCAGTCACTCCGTCGCGTGGATTCGATCTTACGACTGCTTGGTCTTCTGACCCTGCAGCACAGGCTTCTGCGGTTTAGCCCACAGCGCCACCACGTCCCTTAGGTGGTACACCAACAGAATCCCCAATCTGTCTCGCAAGCCCAACACACAATACAGGCCCTCAAGACCTCCTCTCAAAGGGATAGGAAGCCTGGTCAAAGAGTTAGAACTCCTATAGACTATAGCAACTCCCCCTCCCCGACCCTCCGAGCGACATTGGTGCTGGACCGAGTACCCAGGCAGACACAGCTGGGAGAGGGGAACACCACCCTCCTCTCCCATCCAGGTCTGAGTAATGCATGCCAGGTCAGCACCCTCATCCAGAATTACATCATGGATGAGGGCAGTCTTAATTTGTACTGACCTGGCGTTCATCAACAGCACCGTGTGGCTTGAGGGTTTGATGATAGTCACCTGATGCCATCTGGTTGGGGGTAGAACTAAAAGAGGGGATAGATGTAAGATATCTAACTTCTCTTCTCCTACGTGGGCATGTTCTAACCCCACCACCATTCCTTCCCCTACCCAGCACCACCTCAATGGCTGTGCCCTCCAACGGCCTCCCCCCTTCCTGTTCACTCAGGTCCACTGTGGGTCTCTACATACGTAACCTGATGCAATTGATAATCAGAATTAAAACTCCTTCTAAAGCTCCCCCTGAGCCAGGTGATGTTGAGGAGGGGGTGGGGCAGCCAGAGGCAGCAAGGGCCCAGTCCTGCAAGGCCAAGGGCGTCCAAGCCAAACTCCCCCAAGAAGGCTGGCAACTGGCAGCCACACAGTCTCTCACTCAGCGCCTGATGGACGGCAGATGATGAAGATTCCCCCGAAGGCAGGAATGTTGGTCCAGCAGAGAAGGTGACAGGACTAAGGAGACACTAAAGACCAGGGACAGTCAAGGCCCAAAAGAGCAGACATTCTCAGCTTTAGCCTGGGGCTAAATATACTGAGCTCAAAGCCACATGAATGGTCCCTGAACCTGGCTCTAATGCTGGAAAAGCACACCTTCCTCCAAGACCTATATGTTTCCTTGAATCAGTGTGCTAGTGCCAGTGGTGTGTCTGGCATGAGCTGATGGAGAGATGAAGTGCTAGGCTTCAAAAGAAAGCCAGTCTCTTTAAAGTAGGGGTCTCAAACTCATGGCCTGCGGGGCAATTGTGGCCCGCAGGATGATAGTTTGGGGCCCCTGCCTTAATATGAAAGTTTAATGTTAGTGCAGCCTGCGAGTTTGATATGTATGGCACTTTACAGTGTTGTGAGTGGAGCTGAATGAACCTACCAATCACGGTGGGGTATATGGCTCTGGGGGGGGCGGGACATCGGCCGGGCTTGATGCAAACAGAGATACATTTCTCAATGAGTGAAAGTTACAGCAGTGTTGCCATGGAGTGTTTTCTTCCATGCCTGGCTAGCTGCCTCGTTTCTATTAGGCATGCACAGACATTCGTCCTAGCGCACTGTGTTCACAACACTTCAAAAAAAGTTTACGTTGCTGCCCAGCGGGACATTATATGTATATATATTTATACACACACGTCAATGGCACTTAGAGAGTTAATATGAGGTCTCTCTCTCTCTCTCTCTCTCTCTCTCTCTCTTTCTCTCTCTGACAAAATTAATCGAAGTGATGTGTACGCAGCAGGATAAAAGAAAAGTAAGGAACTCAATGCAGCCTAATGTAGTCTGCAGTCACATAGCGACACCTGTCCGTCGGCAATAACAGTCCGAGGTAACCCGGATCAATTATAGGATCGCACCGTTATTTGTGGGCCATTGTTTTTTATTTGCATCACACTATTTGCATTGCCTCACACAATGAACATTACATATACAGTGGTGCCTCGCTTAACGATTGCTTCGTACAACGAAAAATTCACTTAATGATGGCTTTTTCGGAGCGATCTTGCGCTTCACGTAACGATTTTCCCTATGGGCGATTTTCGCTTAATGATTGCGGGACCATGCTTCACTTAACGATGACAGTTTTAGGTCCCCTTGTTTCGCTTAACTTTTTTTACAGCCCCGTTTTTGCTATTTTTAAAATATTCTAAAATGTTTAAAAATGTTTAAAATGCTTGGAATCATTAGTGCACCTAATAAAACTTTCGTTAACTTAATTTGGCTTTGTTCTGAGTCTTTTTGAATTTTTTGTGAATTTTTTTCCCCCATTGAAATAGGCTTCAATGCATTTCAATGGGTTTTGCTTAACGTTTTTTCCTATGGGGATTTTTGCTTAAGGATGGTAATCCGTTCCAATTGGAACGGATTATCTGGTTTTCAATGCATCTCTATGGGAAATGGTGTTTCGCTTAACGATGTTTTTTTGGAACCAATTAAAATCGTTAAGCGAGGCACCACTGTATTTCTATATGATGTAAAAGTAGTAAAAACAAATGACATCAACAATAGCACAGTGTCATTTCTGCTTCTTTTTCCTGTAACAACAGCATGGCGGATAACAGTCCATGCGCAGTCGCCTTTTTTGCGCTTGCTATCCCAGTACAGTGGTGCCTCGCATAGCGAGGTTAATCCGTTCCAGATTAACCTTCGCTATGCTGAAGCATCGCTGAACGGGGCAGGGATTTCCATTGGAACGCATTAAACATCGTTTAATGCGTTCCAAATAGGCCAAATACTCACCGTTCAGCGAAGCTTCAGGATGGCTGGCAGCCATTTTCGTGCCCTCGCCTCGCTTAACGAGGGCGCAAAAACGCTGCGCGCGGCCATTTTGGGCCATTTCCCGGCTTCCGGCGGCCATTTTGGCCGCCGAACAGCTGATCGTCGGGGTTCGTTTTGCGAAGATCGGTAAGCGAAACGCTTACTGGTCTTCGCAAAGCGAATTTTTCCCCATTAAAAAAATGTTGAGCGATCGCATTAGCGATCCGAAAAAACGGATCGCTATGCGATTTCATCGTTATACGGTGCGCTCGTTAAGCGAGGCACCACTGTACTTTCTACCATCTACAAATGTCATGGTGTTCATGTCATCATGAAAGACGTGAACATCTGTCACGTTCCTGGGGCTTACAACAGCAGAGTCCGATAAGCCAGTCCTATGTCAGGAATTCAGGGAATGCAGAGCCGATATCCAAATACTAAAGCCAACTCACACAACATAGTCTAGGGTTAGAGTCCAAAGCCAAAAAGCACAACGTAGTCCAGGCTCAGAGTCCAAAGCCAAAACGCACAATGTAGTCCAGGGTCAGAGTCCCAAGCCAAGGGTCCAGAGAACAAGGTTCAAGGTGGTCAGGAGCGTGGCTGCAAGCCAGAGGTTTGACTTGTTGCTTCCATGGATTTTCAGCCATCTGAGAGCTGTTTATATAGTAAAACAGCCCCTTGAACTGCTGGAAGCCTTTTTATCCTGTCAGAACTCAGGGCTAGTTGATCAGATGTTTCTGCAGGCAGCCTTCAAGCGATCCTCTGATCTTTTTGTCATAAGTCGTCCCCAAAGCCTGGCCCTCAGCCTGTCTACTGGGGGAGGAGAATCTGGAGGCGATTCAGGTGTTTGTATTTCTAATTGCTCAGCATTCTCCTCAGCCACAGTTAACCCCTCAGGTTCCAGATCTTCAGCTGCACTCATGACAACATCGAGCATATAAACAAAGGAGACTGCTACCGGGCTTTTATCCACCGACCGCCGTGCTGCGGTTACAAGAAAAAGAAGCAGAAATGACATTCTCCATGCGTTGAGGCATTCACTGTGCATCGGCTAAATGCTTGATTGAAACTTCAATGTGACAGTGACACCAAGTGGAATTATATATATTACACAGCCCCAAACATGTCTTTTTCAAGGCCTGCAGTGAAGAGAAAGGTTGGTTGAGCAGAGACAATTTCAGGAAAAGTAGGGAAAGCAATATTTCTTTGTTGAGCACAGGGGCACCCTGACATGTCTTATTTGCACAGAGAAAGTTGCAGTGCACAAGGAATACAATTTGAAACGCTATTACGCAACTAGACACGCTGAGGAGTATGTAAAATACAAGGGAGATGAGAGAGCCAACCGGGTTGCCAATCTTAAAACATGTCTACCGAGGCAAAAAGATTTCTTCAAGAATGCAACCAAAGAGAATAATGCAGCAGTCAAAGCTAGTTACGTGGTTATTGAAATGATTGCTAAAGCAGAAAAGCCATTCACAGAAGGTGAATTTGTCAAAAAGTGCACATTACAGGCTACAAGTATACTCTGCCCGGAAAAGAAAGGTCAGTTTAGCAACACCAGCCTTTCTGCCAACAACGTGGCAGAGTGCATTTCTGACCTGTCAAGTGACATTTATGCCTAACTGTGTGAGAAAGCCAAATGTTTCAGTGTATACTCAGCCACTCTTGATGAGACCACAGATGTCACCGACACTGCCCAGATAGCAATGTATGTCCATGGTGTTGAAGACAATTTTGAAGTGATGGAGGAGTTGCTCACAGTAATTCCAGTGCATGGCCAGACCACCGTTCAGGAGATATTTCACCAGCTGTGTGATGTCATTGAGAAAGCCAGTTTGCCATGGAATAGATTTGTTGGAATAACAACTGATGGAGCGCCATCAATGACAGGGAGGAAAAATGGACTGGTGGCACTTGTTTAAAAAATGGCAGAGGAGAGTGTGGAGGAAGCCATTTCTCTGCACTGCATTATCCATCCGCAGGCCCTTTGCAGCAAATGCCTGAAGTTTGACAATGTGATGTCTGTTGTGAAATGCATCAACCAAATCAGATCCAGGGGCTTAAAGCACTGAAGGTTCCGTGCTTTTTTAGAGGAAATAGAGTCACAGAATATGGAGGTGTGCTCTACTTCACCGAAGTACATTGGCTCAGCAGGGAAAATGTATTGAAGAGATTTTTTTGAGTTGAGAACAGAAGTGAAAGCCTTCATAGAGAAGGATGGAGTGGCTAGTCCTGTGCTAAGTGATCCCAAATGGCTCATGGACTTAGCTTTTCTTGTTGATATCAAACATGAGCTTAATGTACTGAACAAGAAGTTACAAGGCCAGGGGCAACTTGTCAGTGCTGCCTATGAACAACGTGAGAGCATTCTCCACAAAACTTGTGTTAAGGAAAACCCAGCTCTCTCAGACAAACCTTTGCTATTTCCCAGCATGCAAGGCACTCGTGGATGCAGGCACACCATTCAGTGGTGAGAAGTATGTTGATGTCATTTTGAAGCTACAGGAGGAATTTGATCACAGATTTGCAGACTTCAAGATGCACAGAGCCACATTTCAAATTGTTGCAGACCCCTTCTCCTTTGATGTGCAAGATGCCCCTCCTGTGCTTCAGATGGAGCCCGTTGACCTGCAGTGCAACTCTGAACTCAAAGAGAAGTTCAGGGAGGTGAGTGGAAAAGCAGACAAGCTTGGGCAATTTTTGTGAGAATTGATCCCCATTTTCCCTGAGCTTTCCCAAATGTTCAAGCAGACCATGTGCCTTTTGGGGAGTGCATACTTGTGTGAAAAGCTCTTCTCCACCTTGAACTTCAATAAGTCCAAGTACAGGTCCAGACTGACTGATGATCATCTTCATGCCATACTGAGGGTCTCAACTGCTTCCTCCCTCAAGCCAAATGTGGCTCGGCTATGCAAGAGGAAGCGCTGCCAGGTCTCCAGCAGCAAGGAGTAGGCAAGAGAAGCCATGTTCAGAAGAACAGTTCATGTTCTTCAATGTTCCATTCATGTTCAGGACAATTCATGTTTAGAAGAAGATGAAAGGTTAAAGAACTGTTAATACAGACATTTGAATCTGAATACAGCAGATATAGAAGACGGAAGATACCACATATAGTCACTCGCTAGAGAATTATTATTATTATTATTATTATTATTATTATTATTATTATTATTATTATTATTATTATTATTATTATTATTATTATTATTATTATTATTATTATTATTATTATTATTATTATTATTATTATTATTATTTATTTATTTATTTATTTATTTATTTATTTATTTATTTATTTATTTATTTATTTATTTATTTTCTTATTAATTCTTAATTTGTTTATTTATTTTTTTCATCTTATTTTGTGTTAAAAAATAAAAATAAAGAGATTTGAGAAGACTACAATTCTTTTTAACAAAGCTTTTCTTGTGGGAAACTGATGCAGCCCAGCCTCACCCAGACTCTGCTTCCAGCGGCCCCCAAGTAAATTGAGTTTGAGACCCGTGCTTTAAAGCACTGGTTCTTAACCTTGGGTTACTCAGGAGTTTTGGACTGCAACTCCCAGAAGCCTTCACCACCAACTGTGCTGGCTGGGGTTTCTGGGAGTTGCAGTTCAAAAACATCCGAGTAACAAAGGTTAAGAACCACTGCTTTAAAGCATCATACTCTGTGGGGAAAGAGGTCTGTAAAAAGGGGTGTGTTGGCTTGGCCACAAGGAATAAAGGATCTGAGTTCATCTTCATGGTTTCCCGAAGCAAGAGGATGATTTGAAAATCTGTCGGATGCTACAGTGCACAGCCAGCTTTGCCTTCCCCTGTTCCACAGGCTTTTACAATTGACTAGAACACAGGAGGACAATTTTCTCATAAATTGATCTGTCATCTCAAGGGTGCTCATGTTATATATTTGCTCGTGCTTTATGACTTCAATGTTTACACCATTGTCAAAGAAATCCCAGGCCATTGTTTGACCCTGCACATCGTATCTTCCAACCTCCCTGCCAAGATGCCTCTGCCTCTCCAAAGGGCTGTAGGAACGACCACCAAGGTACCACCACCCCACTCCTGTCTGAAAGACAAGGGGCCCAGTGAGCTAGCTTCCTTGTATGTCATTGCTTTAAGTTACATTGAAATGGTGGCTCCTAGAGATTGCACATGTCTGCTGTCTTTTGGGCTGGAAAAGGTGGGGGCATACTTCTTATGGATATAAATTCCAGCTGCCTGGCAGGAATCAGGACAGGTTCTTGTTTAGTGATATGAAATAAGAGAGGTGATTTGTTGGATTTAGTTTTCCATCTAAGCAGTGATGGTTTTATCTTATGGGTAGCATATAAAAGGTACAAATGCATACATACATAAAATATAAAGTGAACATAATTGAACTGACTCAGTAGATCTTCTCAACAGACATGTATAGCTTTATGCTATAAATCTGATGGAAATGAATTGGATTTCAGCATGCTTAATGGTATATTGGACTGTAACATTCTCACATTCTATTATTAAACAGCAACAGAACTGCAAAGTTATTCCACTCACATGAATGAGTCTGAAGAGGTACATTACAAATGTAGATGAACAAGTATTACACACTGCTGTGTAACATTGGGGATAGATGTCAGAAGAACTAAGTGGCACCTGCAACAAAATGTTGCTGTATGAAGTGCTCCTATTTAGTGTTCTGTCCATCCACGTTCTAGGAAACTATTTTACTAATGTATGCAAGCTGTCAATTCTTCACTCTAGCAATGGGATTCTGTTGCAGATTTTGCTTTTTTAACTCTACAGAAATACTTATACAGTATACTATTATCCACAGTACAAATAGCTCTGTCATTAATGATGCAAATAGATTAAAGCTCAAAATACATCTAATGGCTGATGTGCACAGAAATTAAAGGAGGTCTGATGCTGTGCAACACATACAATTGGAAAATGGAGTATGAGAAGTATGAAACAAGGTTGAAGTATGAAATTAGAAACCATAAAGCAAGAAATGGAATGAATAAACATTGTAGTGCTTGGTGTCGGTGAACTCAAGTGGATTGGAATAGAATATTTTCAGTCAAACTACAAAGTGTTCTACTATGAAAACTCAGAAGAAATGAAGTAACTCTATCACTGAGGTAAAATGTAGCACAGGCAGTTAGGGGCTATAATACTATGTCCGATTGAGTAATATCAAATTCCATGGAAAACCTATCAATATAGCCATCATTCGAGTCTATGCTCCAGTTACCAATTCTGAAGAAGATGAAACTGAAAACTTATATGCAAGCATCCAGAATGAAATTGTTTATTACAAATACACCTTTCAAGTATTTGAATAGATGGTTGTGCATATGGACATCACCAGATGATCAATGTAGAAATCAAATGGACTGTGTAACTGAAAGCAGGTAATGGAGAAGCTGTATTATCTCTGTCAAAGCAAGGCCAGGACCAGATTGTGATAATAAAAAATTAGAGTAAATCTGAAGAAGAACACTAAAAGAATTGTAGTGCCAAAATATAATTTATACAACATTCCTGATGAATGTAAAGTTCAAATAATGAACAGATTTGCATTGCTAAACTCAATTGATCACAAACCAGAAAAATTCTGGTTGAAACCAGATATATTGTTAAGGAAGAATAAAAAAGACAGTTCCTGTAGTAAAAAGAAAAGAAAAGAAAAACAAGATAGATGGCAGAAGAAACAAAGTAAAAAGTGGCAGAACCTTGAATGCAGTTTTTCAGTGAGACAAAGAGAACTATTAAAATAACTAGAGAAGAGAAACAAAGGAGAACAACAAAGAGGAAAAACAAGATATCTCTTCCAGAAGATCCAAGAAGTCAATGGGAAATTTTAGCCTAGATTAGGAAAGCTAGACAACCAATAGGGAAGCACAGTATCTGACCAGGAGAAAATAAAGAGAAGGTTGAAACAGTATACTGAAGACCTATACAGAAGAGACAAAAATATGACAGACCCCCTTGAAGAGGAAGTCTATGGTGAACAACTTGCAATTTTAGAAAATGACATGAAAGCTGATTTGAAAGCATTAGGAAATTATAAATCACCAGGAGTAGATTGACTACCAATAGAACTATCATAAGCCACAAAAATGCATGTCAAAATCCTAAAAAGAATATGCCAACAAATATGAAAAACTAGCAAATGACCTTCACACGGGATATTCAATATACATTCCAATCCCCAAGAAAGGAGATGCCAAGGAATGCTGTAACTATAGGACTATTGCTGTAATTTCCCATGTAAGCAAAGTGATGCTCAAGGTATTGCAACAAAGGCTTTTACTTCATATGCAGTGAGAAATGCCTGATGTTCAACCTGGATTTTGAAAAGGAAGAGGCACTCAGGATCATATTGCAAATATCTGCTGGCTACTGGAGAGGATCAAAGAATTTCAGAAGAACATCAGTCTTCTTTATAGACTACAGCAAAGCCTTTATGTGGATCACAAAAAAAACCTATGGATTGTTCTGAAATAAATGAGTGTGTGTCAATACTTGCTTGTCCTAATGTCTAATGTGCATTATCTACAAGAAGCTACGTAGGACAGAATACGAAGAAACAGAATGGTTTCCTATAGGCAAAGCTGTCAGACAAGAGTACATTTAATCCCCTTATCTCTTCAATCTGTATGCAGAACATATCATATGGAAAGCCAGACTAGATTCAGATAAAAGAGGAGTGAAAATTGGTGGCAGAAATGACTTGAAACGACTTTTAAAGAAAGTGAAAGTAAGTGCCAAAGCAGGACTGCAGTTGGATATTAAGAAGACAAAATCATATCTACAGAAGAATTACACAACTCTAATGTTGATAGTGAAGAAACTGAAATAGTGTAAGATTGTATATACCTTGATTCACTAATTAATCTAAATGGTGACTCCGGCCAAGAAATCAGAAGAAAACTGTGACTGGGAAGGGCAGCAATGGAGGAATTAGAAAAGACCATCAAGTGTAAGGTTGTGTCGGAGAGGGGCGGAGCAATGGGCAGTGAGAAAAGGGGAATTCCCAGAGCTCTGGGAACCCCTGGGTTTACTCCGAGTCAGTGGACTCCACAGGGAAAGGGGGGGCAAGTTTCTACAGGAAAGTGGTCTTGCAGCAAGTGGAGCTTGGGAATGCCTAGATTCAGACTGCAATCAGTCCTTTGAAAGTTTGCCTTCCTACACGCAACTGACTTGTGAAGGTCACCATGATGATGGTGAGTAGCTGCCCAGAGAAAGAGGAGGTATGAAGACTTACGACCTGATTGCATGAACAGAGATTAAATGAACTGCTATATTCACGGCAAGTAATAGATCAGACTTTTTTTGGAGGCTGATCAAGGAGAAAGATCTCGGCATAGAACTTTGGTAATCCCTGCAACGCTGGCATTTTCTTTACTGCATCACAGCTGAGGGAATTGGGAAAATGAAACTAACTTTGTCTTTTCTCCCTCAGCCCCTCCTCCCCAAGAACTGGCTTTTCATAAACTAGAGGCTTGAGAACTTCAAAATAATTCTGAACAATTTAACCTATGTGACTCTCCATCAAGCTGCAAACGTGCAAATGTGGATTATAAATCAAATAACATCCTTACTACAGCTGGATTTACTATTAGAGTGAGCTTCGCAGGACTCTGAGCTCAGGCTGGCTAATAAATCTTGAGGGAAATCTGAGCAATTGGCCTATTTGACTTTTATGGCTCTCATAGGCATCCTTCAGTCTCGAGAGACTATGGTAACATGCTCTGTATGGAGGACTTTGATGCTGTATGCGAAGTTGGAGTGTCCTCTCCAGAGCACGAAGCCTGGGTAAAATAATATGGAGGATAGGCTGTTATCCAAGCAGCAAATCCCCCCTCTCCACATCGCTGAAATAGTCCAATGGAAAGGCAAGAGCCAATAGAACTGGTTCCAGCAATGTCACAGGAGTTGCCAGAACGACATACGAACTGCCTTCGGGACTCCGGCTCTGGATTTTGCCTCGAAGTTAACTCCTGAAGTCTTTTCCATCAGTGGATATAGCCACGAGGCAGTGGAGGTTTGAAATCAGAGTTTTCCTTCTCCTAGATGGGCTGGCTTCCTAGGTTGACCCCCACCTACCCGGGCTGCTCCCTCGCTGCATGGCTGATGGCAGCACCTCCTCCTTCTCCTCATGACATGGGGGTTTGGGATCAGAGTTTTCCTTCTCCTAGTGGATCTTAGATCAAATCAAGCGTGAACAACCTCTGGAAGTAAAAATGTTGAAACTGAGGTTGTCCTACTTTTGTCACATCACAAGAAGGCAAGATTCTCTGAAAAGACAATAATGCTGGGGAAGCCATTAGCCTTCAGGTTTAACGAGCTGAGCCAGGCTATTGAGGTTCATTTATAGGGTTCCCATAAGTTGGAGGAGACTTGGCACATAACAGCAACCACAATTTTCCACAAATGTGGATCCATCTAGACGCTTTGGTTTCTTACTTGCACTGCACATGATCATGTGGATGTGTGGACTGAACTGGCTGAGTTGTAGGTAAGGAGGAATGGGAAAGACAATACATTATGTAATATTAAACACCTTTGAAGATGCATACAGTGCTTTGTTAAAAGAAGTATTTGCATCCAAGTCTTATTGAAATAAAACCCTGAACTAACTCTGGAAGTTGAATAGTAGTATGAGAGGTCAGATTTTCTGTTTCTACAAGACTGCCTGATTACGGTATTTTTCCATATATAAGATGATACTTCTCTCTAAAATATTTTGATAAAAATTTTAGGGTCATCTTATACACAGAAACAAGGAGGGGAGAGGGATCAAAGGGCATTGATGCCTGCTTTCTCCCTCCACTTTTTGCGAAGAAAGTGGCAGGGGAAAGCACTTTCTTGTGAGGAAAGTGGCGGGGGAAAGCACTTTCTTGTGAGGAAAGTGGAGGGGGAAAGCACTTTTCTCTCAAGAAAGCACTTTCTTCCAAGAAAAGTGGAGGGAAAAAGCAGGAAACGCTTCAATGAATTGCTTTGATGATTCCTGCTTCCCCCCTCCACTTTCTTGCGAAGAAAAAAATTCTGGGTTAGAAAAGTGGGGGGGTCTTATACGTGGGGGCGTATTATACACAGAAAAATACAGCAATCTGTGTTGTGCTTACCACTATTCTTACTGTCAGAGACTCCTGGCTGGACCTTACTCGTCTGATGGCTATCTGCAGGTCTGTGATCTTTTATGTAGGAAGCTAATCCATTTTTTTTCTCAAACAAAACTAAAATTTGGATGAGGAAGTCGTGACAGGGATGGACTTTTGGAACTTGGAAAAGTGCTTGCTGGGACTATAACTCTCACCATCTAAATTTTCCTGCTATAACTTCCAGAATTTTTCCTCATACCTTGCTTTTTTTGGGGGGGGGGGATCCTGGTGGTGGTAATTTAAAAAAGTAAATTCCACACTCTCCAAACTCTCAGGAGACACACAGGAAAACTGGCAGGTTCGTGGCTCCATATCTCTTTGCTGAGCCCTGGCTATGCTGTCTGAATGAATCATTCTCTGGAGAGAGATTTAGCTGTAAAGCTCTTAGTATTCTTGACAGGTCATTCTTGCCAGAGTGTGGTTTTCTGTGTATAAAAATCTTGTCACAGAAGGTAAAGAATGATGTACATGCAAAACTGTGAAGCATGAATTACTCAGAGAAAGGCACTTTACTTAAAGTGGCAGAATTCAAATGAGCAAGGCGGCATATACAAACTAAAATAAAATATGTTAGTGGTGTCAAACAGAAAGAAGTATGTTGTGCTGATAAATTATTTGAAGACTGAATATGTGCAGTAAGCAACAATTAATACTCACCTCTGTGATGAAAATGTATATGATTGGATGTTCAATGCTGTGTTTAGCCAAGACTAACCAATAATGATACTGAATTTGTAATGTTATAATGATCCAAATACATATCATTTACAATGTATAAACGGTGGTTGTTTCTTCTTTTGTTGTTGTTTTGGTCCTAGGTCATTTAACCTCACAACTTTGGAAAACTGTGTTGCTGCACCTTTGCATTTATTCATCCTTTCTCCTTCTGGCCCAAGTGTAGTGGAGTTGCCTGGGAGGAAACCATACGTGTGGTGCCAAGTTAGGGTTTATTTCTGGCTGCTATAATATCTCCTGGCAAGCCCAGTGATAGCTGGCATGCATGAAAGAGATAATTTAACCAACAATGGGTGTCTTGAGTGGGCCAGTCACAACTGGAGGCATATGAAAGAAACTCTGAGCCTGTTTCTCCAAACATGCTGTAAATGCCTATTCTGACTCTTGCAAAACTGGGCTACTCGGTATTTTATTCAAATAAGTTAAAAATATATCCAGTGCCTATTATGGAAAAGCTGTGGGGCAACAAAAACATTTGTTAGCACTTCAAAATGAGGAATGATATGAAGAAACCTTTTTGTCTTTCTCCTTTCGTGAAATGAGAGCAAGTAACATTCTGGTCAGCTGGCTGGATAGCTCTGTGAGTACAAGTCCAGTGATTGGGAATTTGATGCCCCACTGTGCCTCCTGGGAGAAAAAGCTATTTTGTATGACCTTCAGCAAGCTGCACAGTCCCAGAGTACCCCCCCCCCCCCCAAGAAGAAGGGAATGTTAAATTACTTCTATTTTAAACCTAGGAAAGCCGAGCTATGACTTTTTTTTTTAAGTTTTATTCTTGACAGGTCATTCTGGTCAAAGCAAGATTTTCTGTGTATGAACCTCTTGCCACTTAATGTAAAGAATGACTTGACAGCATCTAATTAACATACTAGTCCAACACAGCTGTTCAATAAAAAGGTTACTCTTAACCTGTGAGCCGATGGAGCTTTCGGGCCTTGTCCCTGTTGTAAGTTGTGTATGGAGAACTAAACCTGAAGAAGAAAGCAGTCTCTGTCGGGGGGGGGGGGGGGGCTCCGCGTAGGATCAGAGTTCCTGATCTCATAGGCATGCTTTTCGAAGAATTGTGCTCTCCTTCTCAGATGTACCTCTCCACACACAAGAGTGAGGAGAGAGAAGGAGAGGACTACCTACCCCCTCTGCTCATGGGTGAAGAGTAACCCTCTTGTTGGACATGTGAGTTGGGCATCAGAGTTTTCTGGAACCACTCTCTTAAGTTTTGGGGTTTGATATAAAAGTGGAAGAGAGGTGAGCAATCTTTTGTATTAGGGTGGCTGTTTAGAGAGAATGGGGGGTGTCTGAAAGAGAGGGAATGAGGCCAACTGTGAACATTTTGCAGCTTGAGCAAACAGCATAAACCATCAAAAAGTCAAGATGCACAGTTCTTGGATTCAGAGCCAGCTAAGTTCTTTTGACACACGATGAAGAAAATCCCATTAGCATTCTCCCCACCAACCTCCTTGGCAGTAAAAATACATGAATAACAAATTAGCTAAGAATCTGCTGCCCTTCCATAACAGCCTGAAACCTGCTGTCTGAAATGCTGCCTCACTCTGTGTTTTGTAGGGCCAGTCCTAGGAGGAAAATGCCATCTTCCTGTGTTTCAGACCTCAAGCAGCTATTTCTTAGGGCCACCTACATTTATGCTTATTATAAAGTATAAAACAGTAACCACTACCCACATCCTTAATTTTCTACTGTTAGAAAAGATAATTTAGCATAAAGCCAAGAACAAGCGTTTGACTGTTTCTGTGACATTCCTCCTAAAATGTTTTTATACCTTATTGAAATTTGAAGCAAGGTCTCTCCATGACATGTAAATCCATCCAAATTTTATAAATGGAGAAGGGCTTTGCTCTGAGCTATAGATGTTTGGTTAGCAAATTGTGTCAGAATCTGGATCATTTTATAAAACTGAATATTTCTCCTTCATTTTTCCCTATAATTTAAATATTATCTTACATATCCTCCTCCACCTTTAAATATTTTCAAACATGAGGCTGCGAAAAGAGATTTCCTGCTTTAAAACATATACTTTTGTGGTCTGTGATCGATGAGGTTGGTCAGAGCAAAGTATATTTTAAGAACTCCATGGATGAGAAGCTGTTATTTTTTATTGCTTTTCTTACAAACTTTTTTTCACTCCTATCATGCCCATTTGTAAGCTGGGAATCACAGCTCCTGATTTTGTTAAGAATCTCTCCTTGCCTTTCTATCCATCTTCAGCACAACACTGTTATACTCTTATTTGTAAGTCCTGCTGAGGGCCAGAGTATTAGACATGATGTGAACTGTGGGCTGCAATTAAAATGCATAGCATTTGTTATGTATGTAAGCAGTATAGGGACAACAGGAGGTCGGTGGGTGGGGCAGCACTAACCCCCAAGACAAGACTGAATGACCCCATGTAGCCTAACCTGCTTGCTCTCTCCCCTGAAGAATCCAGTCTGTCCGATGGAAACGTTTTCTGTTACTTTTTCTCAATACATTCAGTAGGATGGACCCCCCCAGTCAAGCCACACCCTTCCCATCACTAGTCTGCTCTGCAGAAAAAAACAGAAGGGTGGGCCATGAAAATTAGAGGGGAGGGGAAATGTTTTCTCTACACACACCCATGGGCAAACATCCCCAGAAGAAATCAGAAGGCAAGGCAGAGCCTGTGTCTTTCTCCTATGGTACTGTGAGTGGCAGGATAGCTCAGTGGTCTGGCTATGTGGAGCCAGAAGTTGGGAGTTTAATTCCCAACTGTGCCTCCTGTGAGTAGAGCCAGTCTGTGTGGCCTTGGACAAGCTGCACAGCCCCTGGATGTCCCCAAAAGAAGGGAATGGTAAACAACTTCTGAATATTCTTTATCTAGGAAACCCTTAAAAATGTCACCATAAGTCAGAAATGACTTGATGGCACATTTTTATTATTATTATTATTATTATTATTATTATTATTATTATTATTATTATTATTATTATTATTATTATTATTATTATTATTATTATTATTATTATTATTATTATTATTATTATTATTATTATTATTATTATTATCATCGTCGTCGTCTTCGTCGTCGTCGTCGTCGTCGTCGTCGTTTATTTCATTTATATGCCGCCCACACTACCCAAAGGTCTCTGGGCGGCTTACAGCATTTAAAATACAATAAAGATATGTACAATTAAAATACAATTAAAATATATATAAAATTGCCATCAGACCCACAGTTAATATTATTTCAGTTAAAAGCCTTCTGGAACAGGAAGGTTTTGACCTGGCGCCGAAATGTCATCAGTGTCGGCGCCAGACAAATCTCAGTCAGGAGGGCATTCCATAGTCTGGGGGCAGCTGCCGAGAAGGCCCTTTGTCTACAGGCCATCCCTCTTACCTCCTTGAGGGATGGCTCTTTCAAAAGGGCCCCCTGGCTAGATCTTAACTGCCGGGTAGGCTCATATGGAAGGAGGCGGTCCTTCAGGTATCCAGGGCCCAAGCCGTTTAGGGCTTTATATGTCAAAACAAGCACTTTGAATGGGGCCCGGACAGCAACTGGTAGCCAATGTAACTTGTACAGAATCGGCTTGATATGTTCCCTGGTGGCCACACCACTCACCAGCCGCGCCGCTCGATTCTGAACCAGTTGCAGTCGCCGGACCGTCTTCAAAGGCAGCCCCACGTAAAGCGCATTGCAGTAATCTATACGGGATGTTACCAGTGCATGTGTAACTGTCATGAGACTCCGCTCGTCCAGGTAGGGCCGTAGCTGGTATAGTTTCCGCAGCTGGAGGAAGGCGCCCCTGGCCACCGAGTCCACCTGGGCTTCCAGTGTTAGACTGGGGTCCAGGAGCACCCCCAAGCTGCGGACCCTGTCCCTTAGGGGGAGTGTAACCCCATTCAGGGCAGGGAGATGGCCCTCCAGCCTGTCTGGCAAAGCACCCACTAACAGCACTTCCGTCTTGTCTGGATTGAGTTTCAATTTATTGACCCTCATCCAGTCCATTATCAGGTCCAGACACGAGTTCAGGACAGAAACCGCCTCACCTGGATTGGTGGAAAACGAGAGGTAGAGCTGAGTGTCGTCAGCATATTGATGACTCCTCAGCCCAAACCTCCTGATGACCTCTCCCAGCGGTTTCATGTAGATGTTAAACAGCATGGGGGACAGTATCGAGCCCTGAGGAACCCCATGACATGAATGCCATGGGGCAGAGCAACTGTCCCCCTGCACCACCCTCTGGACACGGTCAGCCAGGAAGGAGCGGAACCACCATAAAACAGTGCCCCCAACTCCCAACCCAGCCAGCCTATCCAGAAGGACACCATGGTCGATGGTGTCGAAAGCCGCTGAGAGGTCCAGGAGTATCAACAGGGTCACACTCCCCCTGTCTCTCTCCCGGCAAAGGTCATCATACAGGGCGACCAAGGCAGTCTCTGTACCAAAACCCGGCCTGAAACCCGATTGAAATGGATCCAGAAAATCTGTTTCATCCAGCAGCGCCTGGAGTTGACCAGCCACAACCCGCTCCAACACTTTGCCCAAATAAGGGAGGTTCGCTACTGGTCGGTAGTTAGCCACCAGCCTTGGGTCCAGGTTTGGCTTTTTAAGGAGTGGTCAAATTACCGCCTCTTTCAAGGTGGTAGGGACCACTCCCTCTCTCAAAGAGGCGTTCACGGCCTCCTGGACCCAGGTGCGAACCCCCCTGGCTGATCTTCTAATTAGCCAGGATGGGCAAGGGTCGAGTGGAGTTGTGGTAGAACGGACAGATCCAAGCACCCTGTCCACATCCTCAGGTCTCAACAATTGAAACTCATCCATTAATACCTGACCAAAGCACGGTGCGCTGGACACATCCTCTGATTCTGCAGTAACTGTGGAGTCCAACCCACTGCGAATCTGAGTGATTTTTTCCTCAAAATGGATGGCAAACTCATCACAGCAAGCTGATGAGCAGTCCAGGACCTCCACCGGATTTCCCGGTTGAAGAAGATCCTGGACCACCCGAAACAGCTCGGCTGGGCGACATTCTGAGGAAGCAATACGGCTGGAGAAATATTGCCGTTTCGCCAGCCGCATTGCCACGAAATAGGCCCGATAATGGGCTCTAAGTCGTGTTCGGTCGAACTCCCAGCGGGATTTCCTCCACCTGCGCTCCAGCCGTCTCCCCTCTCGCTTCATCGCCCGCAGTTCAGAAGTATACCAAGGGGCTGTCTGGGCTCGGCGAGCAGGGAGAGGGCGCTTAGGCGCAATCGTGTCAACAGCCCGGGTCA
The DNA here is from genome assembly GCF_051106095.1 of Pogona vitticeps. Classification (NCBI taxonomy): domain Eukaryota; kingdom Metazoa; phylum Chordata; class Lepidosauria; order Squamata; family Agamidae; genus Pogona; species Pogona vitticeps. The sequence goes on along the minus strand of NC_135788.1, from coordinate 41,949,472 downwards.
TCTCCTTATTCCATAGGGTGACCTGAGCTTCGACAGGAGCGCCGACCACATCAGACGGATAATCCCCCAGAGCATTCAGGAATCCATCTGGATCCATTAGTCTCCGAGGGCGGATCATCTTAATAGATCCCCCACCCTTGCAGAGGGAAGAAGAAGCTAATAGACTAAACTTGACCAGGAAGTGGTCTGACCATGACAATGGGGTCACAACCAACCCCTCCACATCCAAACCACCATCTTCCAGTCCCGTTGAGAAAACCAGGTCCAAGGTATGGCCCTTCTCATACGTTGGGCTGATGACACATTGAGACAGCCCCATGGTTGTCATGGTGGCCATGAAGTCCTGAGCCGCCCCAGTTAAGGGAGCCTCGGCGTGAATGTTGAGGTCCCCCAGGACCAACAGCCTGGGAGTCCTCAACACCAGGTCCGAGACTACCTCCGTCAGCTCAGGCAGGGAGACTGTTGGTACGCAGCAGGGTGGGCGGTACACCAACAGAATCCCTAACCTGTCTCGCGAGCCCAACACACAATACAGGCCCTCGAGACCTCCTCTCAAAGGGATAGGAAGCCTGGTCAAGGAGATAGAACTCCTATAGACTATAGCAACTCCCCCTCCCCGACCCTCCGAGCGATCTTGGTGCTGGACCGAGTACCCAGGCGGACACAGCTGGGAGAGGGGAACACCACCCTCCTCTCCCACCCAGGTCTCAGTAATGCACGCCAGGTCAGCCCCCTCATCCAGAATTACATCATGGATGAGGGCAGTTTTATTTTGTACTGACCTGGCGTTCATCAACAGCACCGTGTGGCTCGAGGGTTTGCTGATATGGTCACCTGATACCATCTGGTTGGGAGTAGGACTAGAAGAGGGGATAGATGTAAGATATCTAACCTCTCTTCTCCTACGCAGGCATGTTCTACCTCCACTGCCATTCCTTCCCCTACCCAGCACCACCTCAATGGCTGCCCCCTCCAACGCCCTCCCCCCTTCCTGTTCCATTAGATCCGCTGTGGGTCTCTTCTTAATTGATGGCAATTAAAAACAATTTAAAAAACATTTAAAACATATATAAAATAAAACATTTCTAAAGCCCCTTCTCTCCCCCCCACCAAGTCATGTGGCTCATGTTGAGAGGAATGAGGCAGCCTGGAGCAGCAGGACCTGGTCCTGCAGACACAGAGGGGGCCGAGCAGCTCTTCTGGAAAAGAGGGCTGGCATCCAGCAGGGGCCCAACCACAGTCCACTGCCTCTCACCCAGTGGCTGTGGCCGGCCGATGGTCCCTGGCTTCCTCCTCACGCAGGCACGCTGGTCTATTAGTAGTAGTGTGAGTAACAATGGGATTTGGATATGCAAAAAATAATTTGTGAGCTGTGTTTAAATTTGTAAAATGCCTATGATCTGCATGGATATATGCAAATTTCTTTAGTATCGACAGAAGGGTGATACAGTACCATGCTTTAGGAGAACAAGGACGAACCCAGCAATCACAAAAAGATGAGAGAGAACTTCTATGAGGCCCTGTAAACAGTAAAATTAAATACAGAAAACCTCCAGTGAATGAATGTCTGTAATCTGCACAATATATCATAAATTTCTAGGTGTGCTAATTTCACAGCTGTGTTACAGCTGCTTGCAATTATAGGCAAATAGAAGGAATTTACTGATTTGATGAGAAACCATATCAGATATAGGGGATGGAAGGAGAGGTTCCTATATATGTGGAGCAGAATGTGAGAAAGTTCCTTTTTGAGCTAAGTCTTTAAGATGCCACAAGTTTTTGGTCTTTTTTAATTTGATCCTTTTGACTTTGCCTGATATTTTTGAACTACAGCTCCCTGAATTCCACAGCTAGTGTGATTATCACCCATGCTAATTAGTGGCATTTTGGAATCTATAGTCCATGAATGGAATGTGAGGCCATAGCAGCTTTCTGTATTTGAATGGGCTAATTTAAAATCTGGGTATGTCTTAACTAAAAAGGGAACTTTGTGCCTGTTCCCATTGTTGCAATTTCACATTGTTGTTATTGTTGCTCTGCTAACATTGAGTGTGGTAGGCATGTGCACTTCCTTTAGACCAATGTGCAAAAATTATCCAAATCAGGGTTGCTAGTTCACTCTTTATTTCTATGTAGAGTACAGTGGTGCCTCGCTTAACGATTGCCTTGTTAAATGATGAAACCGCTTGCCGATGAAGTTTTTGTGATCACTTTTGCGATCGCAAAATGATGTTCCTATGGGGAAAATTCGCTTAACGATGATCGGTTCCCCCACTGTGTTTTCAGGACGGATTCCCCGCTTTACAGGCAGTGAAAATGGCCACCCCTATGAAGGATCTTTGCTGGACAGTGAGTTTTCAGCCCATTGGAATACATTGAACCGGTTTCAATGCATTTCAATGGGCTTTTTTGTTTTGTAAGACGATGTTTTCGTAAGACAGCGATTTTCGTGGAACGAATTAACATCGTCTTGCGAGGCACCACTGTATGTTTGGGGCTGATAGAAAGTATAGTGTGTAGCTCTACATAATATGGACAATACAGGATCATAGGCTTTAGTGCATATTGAATTGCATAAGGACCTTGTGATCTTGCAGATGTTGGACTACACTTTGTATTGAGGACAACTCATGATGTGAGCCATGGGATAAAATCAAGCAAAGGCACTGGCTCCTGATAGGTACTGACTGAGGTGGTAGAAGTTAGAATCTGCTCAGTTCTGAAGGGCCACAGGTTCCCCTCCCTGTTTTATATTCCTAACATTTGCTTCCATTATGTGGATTGTGCATAGGTTTCTCAGGAGTTCAGAGAAGTAAAGAGTCACTTTTTAGAAGATTATAACTATAACGGCCAATATCCTTATGCTAAGCATCGTAAATTGCACTTGAGTACATTGACTGAATCAGTGGGGGGTTTAGTGAGTCAAGTTTTCTATAAATTTCATTGGTTCAAATGCACCTACTCTAGGTGATTTACTTTGTTAAAGTGAGGAACAGTAGGCCAATTTCAATTAATGCAACTTATGGAGGAGTTGGGTCACCAAATCCCACTAATTAATTGGGTCTACTTGAGTGCAATTTACTGTGTTAAGCAAAGGTTGGCCAATACTAACTAAATTCTGGAAGCTTTAGAACTATAATTACAACTATTTACTTTTAAAAAGTAACTTTCCAAGCTCCACCCAAATCAAAGTAAACAATACTTTGAATTGTACTTTTATTAAGCTGCACTTTTATTCTTTTCAGCAGCATGAGTACATCTTACTACTGTCTTGTGTTGCAATGTTAGGGTAAAGTAATAGCTTGCTTGATTTTATCGGTGCTTCCTGTTTTTATGTTGCAATTTTATTGCAATCTAATTCTATCTCTGATGTTTTAATTCTCCTCTCTCTCAGTTCTGGCTTGTAAAAGCCCTTAGTGGATATTTATTCCTTAATAAAATAAGTGATTAAAGTGATAAGAAGATTGAACACCTTTGGATTATGTGCTTCCCTGTGATTTGCTTTCTAAAATCACAGTCTAATAAGGACGTTCTAACAGAGTTCAAACATACCCAGAAATGGTGAGTAGAATAATTTTACTATGCTTTCTAATGTACATGAAATCTCTTTACACAAGAGTTACGTGGTAGTTATAACAATTATGTAACTTAATGTAAGAATTGGCTCTTGAGACTGAAATACCACATACATTTAGCTGAAGGATGTTCCTGTTGAACTAATAGGGATGTTTGTTTGTAGACTCACAGAGGATAACACTGTGATGCAGTTGCTCACTTCTCTTCTGATTCCTTTTACACTCACATTAACTGCAATGCTGCAAGTGTTAGAGGGGCTCATTTCTGAATAGACATGTGTAGGATTACTCTGTGAATCTTTGTACAGTGCTTGTGAAATGATAGCCACCTTATGAAAAGCTGAATTGTCTGAACCTGGGGTAATTTAAATCCTAACAAAATAAGAGTCCCTTAAACAACGCACATGCCTAGCTCACACATTGCACTCATGGGAACCCTGGCCTAAGGAATCTGATCACCATGCTGGGACATGTGGCCCAATTTATTATGGGAATGGCTAAATAAACTGTAGAGTACCCTCATGGCAAGCCTACCCTCATGTGAACCTGGCATTCTGGCCTACCTGTTACCTCCAAAACAAGACCTGGATTTCTTTCTCTGGATTGTTGGGAAGAGAATCAAGCCAAGGTCCTGGTTCCTAGTGCATTCAGGCTTTCTGCTAAACATACCATGGACTAAAGCAGTGGTTCTTAACCTTGGGTCACTCAGGTGTTGTTGGACTGCAACTCCCAGAAGACTTCACCACCAGCTATGCTGGCTGGGGTTTCTGGGAGTTGCAGTTCAAAAACACCTGAGTAACCCAAGGTTAAGAACCACTGGACTAAAGTATTTAAAGCATTCCTGCCACAAATGCAGGAGAGTGATTGTGCACCTAGGCTTATCAGATCAGCAGCTTCACATTGCCCAAGACTGTAGTTTCATAACCTAAAATCCGAGAGTGGGTCTTTGTGATATCACATAAGCAGGTCCCTGTGTAATAACTGCACAATACTATATGTTTGTGTGTGAATGAGACAGAATTTCCTGCACTTACACCTGGTATCAGTATGTGTAATGCATGTACCAACTCCTTTCTTCTAAAAAGGCAGGATTCCCATAGAGTTCTGAGTTATCATAAAACACAAATGCACTCAGAGAGTGCAATTTTCAAATGTTTCAAGTATTGAATTGGCAGTCACTTGCCTGAAGTCATAAGGTGCAGTCATATTATCAAAGTTAAGAGAAGTCTAGACCTGGTCAGTTCTTTTAATGCCACTTACAAAGTCTTGAAATACATGTAAGACAGACAAATAAGGATTATAATAAATAAACAACAGCTGTGTTTTTGGTATCTCTATGAAAATGCCAGATACGTCTCATAAGTTGAAGGGAACAACAAACCCTGAAAAAAGAATTTAGCCCAGAACTACAGTGTCAACAGCCCCCAAAAGTCACATGCTTTCTGTAGATCTAGGAGAAAATTCTGTCATGCTACTGTAGGATGACTTCTAAGAAACATGTGCTGGTTCAAGTATACTTTAATCATTTGGTAAGTGGTGATGTCTCCATAAGAGTCTGGGAAAATTTCACTTCATGCTTTTCCAAAGCAGATCTCCAGACATTTGGAACTTTTCCCACCAGCAGTCCCCCATTGTTCTGGCATGGTGCCAAGTTTCAAATGTTTGATTAAACTTGGGATGGGACTCAGACCAAGCCCCAGAGAAATTGCTAACAGGAGACTATGTTTTTATGTGGATACACACAAGAAAGCCATATTTGAACCTTAAAGGCATTCACACAATGCCTTAGACATCAGCAGGGTCTGTTCAGGTGCATGGATTCAGCAAGTATTCTCATCCTGTTTGAAATTTGTCATTTCAACTGGCTAATGTTTAAGTGCATTTGGTGTATCTAAAGATCCAGCATTAAATGATGGCATTCAGATGACTTCCAAAGATTAACCCAATTGCTATATAATGATGCATCGTTGCTGACAGCAGTTTGTATATGACAGTGCTGTCCTTTTGGGCACCAAGTGAAATATGGGATACTGTTCTGATAAGAGTGGGTAGCGAGGATGAAAAAAGAGACAGTGTTCCTTGTATAAAATACAAAAACAAGTTTGGGTAACACCTTCATGAGACCACTGGAATCTTGAAAACAGAAAAGCTACCATGTGTTGATATGCTTGTGGACTTATAAAGATACTACATACCACTGGGTTTTTTGTTTTGTACAAAGATTGCACAGTCCTGCCTGCCTGCATGCCAGCCAACCAGAGTTGGATGCATCAGAACAAGGCAATGGACAAGGCACGGTGTGACTAGTAGACCCTTGGCTAGAGAGACAGACTATTGATTTTGTATTCACTGAGGTAAAATGTTGTATCTCAAGCTGATTCTGCAATTTCACAGCCTGCATCTTGAGACTTCAGATTATGAGTTTTCAGCATCTGGCCAGTTTTGAGTTTCTGTCACCCAGTCCAAGCCCTGAAAAAGTCTTGCAGGATGCAAATTTCACCATTTAAAAATATTGGGGTTGTCTAATAAAAAATAATGAACACATTATTTGTTGAGCATACTCATTTGCTAGATTATGTTCCTTGAAAATAAAATACATTCAAGTTCACTTGAGGTCATAGTGTGGCTGATATATTTCTGGTAATTATATTCTCATAATACTTCCATTTACTTATTCCCGCAAGAAGTAACATGATATTGGTTTGGATTAAAGAGTGGATAACGTTGGGAAATACAAGGCTATTGAAATTAGAAGGACATGATCTGAAACAGGGTTGGCACACATTCCTGTGGTAGAGTAGAACAGAGGATTTTAAGCAGTTCAACAACCACACACCGAGGAAAGCACTTTTATGGGCATGGAATAAAGTAAAGAACCAGATGTACAGGAAAATTCCATACTGGGTGACACCAATTGAGGTGTTTGCACCCTCAAACGTGAGAGAAAATAAGACAATAGTAAAATACAGTGATGTTTTTGAACTGTGGTGCTGGAGAAGACTCATGAGAGTCCCCTGGACTGCAAAGAGAACAAACCTATCCATTTTGAAGGAAATCAACCCTGAGTGTTCACTGGAAGGACTAGATCCTGAAGCTGAGGCTCCAGTACTTTGGCCATCTCATGAGAAGAGAGGAATCCCTAGAAAAGACCCTGATGTTGGGAAAGTGTGAAGGCAAGAGGAGAAGGGGACAACACTGGTTGGACAGTGTCATCGAAGCAACCAACATGAATTTGACCCAACTCCAGGAGGCAGTGGTAGACAGGAGGGCCTGGCATGCTCTGGTCCATGGGATCACAAAGAGTTGGACATGACTTAACGACTACACAACAACACAGTGAGATCTTAAACTTTGATGGCTCTCTCAAACCCAACAAGAATTAATGGATCAAGGAATTAAAATGGATTGGTGGGCATGATCTCAGCTATCATCAAGATTTGTTAAAGATAAGCAACAAGGCTTCTATTTAGAAAAACCCCCTTTGGTAGAATCCTTCTAGAGACAGAGGGAAAACATATTAAACTATTGTATAATTTTTGTTAGACTTTGATACACAGGAGGAAGTAGTGAAATCATGTATGATTAAGTGGGCACAGAATGTTGGGCACAATATAGATTTAGAGCAATGGGAACAAATATGGAAAACAAATATAAAAGCCTGAAATACCACAAATAGAATACCTGATAGCCAAAACTTTTGAAACTATTGTAAGCCGCCCAGAGACCTCTGGGTAGTTTGGGCGGCATATAAATTGAATAAATAAATAAATAAATAAATAAATAAATAAATAAATAAACTGCAGAAATGGGTAAATTATCAGAATGGCTAGATTAAACAAGGAAAAAGAACAACCAGAAATGTTGGGAAAACTATATGTATGGTTCCAAAATAGAAAGAGTAACGGATAATATAAAAAAATAGTCATGTAGTCAATGATTAGATTAATATCAAGTATGTCTGGAATAGATTGTGTAACATATTCAATTATAATTTGAATTGATCGTATACTATATGTAAACTATATTAATTGTTTGTAAGGTACCTTTCAATCTCACTCCCCTTTTATTCTTATCCTGATTGTTCCCCCTCTGTTCCCTACCCTGATATGAAAATTAAAAAAATTATTTAAAAAAAGTAACATGATATGGCAATTTTACCTAATTGTTTTACTCTATTTGTTGTGAGCTGCCCAGAGTAGACATTGTCTAGATGGGCGGAATACAAGTTTAATAAATAAATAAATACCTCAAGCTGATGAGGGGGGAAAATCTAAGGAAGGTGGGCATCTTTTTTTGCTTTGGATGTAAACCTAGTATTGGTGGTGGATTAAAACTAACTGATCTGAGCTTTAGAATGAGAAAAAGAACGATTTTATCTCCTTATTAGAGATAGACACGAACCAGGTTTAGAATTTATTACTAGTCAGAACTGTTAACCGCAAACTTTCCGACGAAACAAATCATTTTGTGGTTCATGGGATTTGAGACTTCCAGGAGCAGTAGAACAGACACCAAACTTGCAGCAAGTCTTCAGCTGATTTTTCTTCCCACTCCCTCCCCATTTGGTGAAGATTTGGGACATTCAAGTTATAGCCCCTCAAAGCAGCCGCCTCTCAGAAAGTGTCCTTCAGCAGCTGCTTTTTTCTTTCATTCTGGGCAGGCATGTTTCTCTAAAGCACCATGAAATGGCATGATTTATGGGGTGGTGATTTGTTGCTTTGTGGCTCATTTTGTGCTCATCTCTGCTCCTTGTCTTTATTTCTGCAAGACCCCACATTGATGTTTGTGAAAATCACATAAAAATAGAGAGATTCTTTAAAACTTGCTTTCCCCAAACTGCATTGCTCCAGCTCCCATCAGCTTCTGCTGGGTTTACCCATGGTCAAAGGCTTGGGGATGATAGGAATGGTAGCTCAAGCTGACTGGAGGGACCAAGATTGGAGAAGACTGTTTTAAACTCACTCTTGAATTTTAGGCACCTTGGGTCCTTTTAAGAAGAAAGGCAGGGTCAAAATATTTTAAGGAAGGAAAGCAGGGCATTCAGTCTGTCTCCATTAATTCTAATAAAGTAGCTGAGAATTTTACAGTCAAAAGTATCCATTCCCTCTTACTGATAACCACATTGGACTGGAGCTTCTGATGGAGGTGAACAGGGAAAGAACACAAGTTTGCTGTAGAAGTATTGTGATACTTACCAGCTGATATCTTTTGAGGGTGTAAATCAGCTGATAAGCTTCTATAGCAACACCAAGAGGTCAAGACTGATTGAATTAACTGTGGCACCTGTAAACTCTGCACCATGACTTTTTGACCTAGTGTTAATGGTATAATGAATGGAAAGCTGATTACTCATGGCATTTCCTCTGAAAGAAAGTGTTGAAAACATGGTATTTTGACTAGTGAGATTTTAAAGTTGAATCAAGATGTCATCAGTGGGTATGAAAATTTAGGAGGGACAATCTAAGATCCAAAACTGAGTTGAAAAAGGAAGTGGCCAATCCAAATGAAATGTGAATCAGGAGAATCTGAAGCTTGGAATGTGATGTCCTGGCTCCTCTTGTCGGACTAGGTAGGAGGTGATAGATCTTTGTATAGCTTTTTAGCAACTACCACAATGATACATACAAAAGTTCCCAAGGTTTTTTCAACTGTTTAGAACAGCTAATTTTTCTTTCCTACTGAAAATTCTGCTTTACTTGAGTAGGAATCTTATTGCTATACTGCTGCTGTTAATTACTTATAATGGCTGTTGCAGAACATTTCTATTCATATAATTGCAGTTTGTATTAGAGTTCTTTGCAGGCCAGGGCCATTTGTGATCATTCTGGAGTATAACTGATATTTGTAAGCTTATATTTATGAGCTGGAGCATAAGTGAGAAAATGTTTGGGTTGCACTGTTGCATACATCAAATGTGTAAAAAGCAGTATATATAAAGGTGAGCTTTTCCAAGAAGGTGGTTGCATTTTAACTCTATTGACATTTGCTTATATAAATCTGTTGGGTTAATATGTTATTAGAGCTTTACAATTTATCTTTACAGTGATAAATGTCTTCTTCATGAGAAAACATTATATTTACTTGTTTGGCAAATTTATTAGTGCATTTTGTGAATATAGGATGTCTTGAATTTTCGTTTCCAAGGTTTGGACTTTAAAAATAGCATTAATCATGGTATTTTTAATATTCAACATCAATTGCTAGCTATTTTAAAAGCTTTCAGGGGATGTTAAGATAAGACATCACACTGCAGGGTAGTGGGTAGGCATAATTGTCACAGTAGTTGTATTTATCATCCAGCACGTCAATTAGTTTACAGTTTTCAGACACAAGGGGATTAATGAAGAGAGCACTGAAGATACAGGTTGGAATCATTGTCGTCTTTTGTGGGTGGCAGCTTCTCAGCCAAATAATTGCTGTAATGTAGGTGCACCCTTCCTCAGAATATTACAAGTTCTTGGAACTACATATAATTCAGTGGAGTATGACTGTTCCAGTTTTCTGTTCTAATATGGCTGTAAGGTAGAGTGATGCAAATGTGTGAAGCATGCAATGTTGATACTCTTAAAAACTGCCCCTATCTGTACCATGGTAAGTTTTTTAAATAATCTGTTCAGTTATTTCTCCATCCAGTTCATATCTGTGCCCAGAAGATACATTTCAAAATAACTTTCTCCCTTTTATATAATTTTTATTAACATTCGTTTCAAAACAGTTTGCCTCATACTGTTTCAACAAGTCTTCATCTATTTCAGTGAAAGCAGATCTAATCTGTTTGGGTTCAGAATATCCACTTGTGATCCAATAAGCAGAAAATGTTCCCTCTGAACTTGGTTCAGATTGAAACATAGTCTACATATGAAGCTCAAACTGGCTTTCCTAATTTTAGGCTGTTCTCTATTCTTGCTGTAATGCTGCCCACTGCATATAATTCAATTGTCAAGCCCTCTGGAGACAATGTTGTGTATAAAGATGAGGGGCAAAAGTAGGAAAGTGGAGAAAGCCCCATTCTATGCAGATAATATAACTCCAAATCAAATACACTGGAAATAATTTGTTTGGTCAGGATTTTTATTTCCTTAGGACATTCAGAATGGAAATGCAGTTTTGTGTAGGTGTATCTGTAGACCTAGACAGAAACAGATATATAGAGATATGGAAGCATTTAGTTTAACATGAATTTGAAAGCAAGATTTGCCTGAAAGCATAACATGTTCTTCTAGGCATTTTATCACCCAGTGATAAATTGCTAAATTTTTCTCTTCAGTCATAATAGTCCCTGAAGTAAAGCAAGCAGCTAAACCCTGGAATGAAAAATGGGGAAGATGTTGTTTATTAAATGACATCACTGAAGCATAAACACTGACAATACAATGTTATGTTGTATTTTTCTATTTCGTATTCAAGATTTACCATCATTGCAATGTTTTCTCTAAGATGCGCATGTTTGTGCTTCTCCAGAACTCTGTCGGGGTTGTGCACAGGCAGCTGGCAACTGGTTTGTTTCCTTCCTGTTTGAATGAAGCCCTGCCCACCCCTTTGCTCACAGAGTGTGGCTCCCCTCACAGCGGGACATAAATTTAGAGGGAACGTTGCATTGTTGTGAAGCTGTGGCTAAGAGGGCACCACTTAGGAATCCTTTCATCAGCTCGACCAGCAACCACGCTGCGTGTGCGTGTTCGTGTTCAGACAACTGTAATTCAAAAACTAACCCGTAAGTCATAGGATTGTGGGAGTTGCAGCCCTAGTGACCAATAAAAAAACAAGCACACTATGTGCAAGATGTATAGCTGAGGAAAATCAAGTGTTAGGACATATTTTACCACTTAAGGGAGTCTTTCTTATCAATATATATTAAATGACCTTGATTGTTGGAGAGGGTAAAGAAAATTGTGCAAAGAAGGATGGAGAAGATGCAACTCTGAACGAAAGCATGCCACATTGTTGCAAATAACTATTTGTTTGGACATAATAAAAAGCAAATAATTTAGACAGGTTAAAGCTATTCAATAAAATACAGTGCCTAATGATTTGTAATGCATTATGAATGCTATGATAGCAGCACAGTATGCTTTATTTTCATCCAGCTGAGAAATTTGTCTGTGGTCCTGATCTTAGTTTTTAACAAATGTTTAATTCTGCTCAAGAATTCAGATGTTGACAACTGTGGACCATTTTGTTTTGTCTCAATACAGTATTGATTCAGTATGCCATTTCAGTGTCTGAATAATAACCAACAGTTCACTTCTGCTTGAATTGGAGAAGTACATTTGGTATCCCCGTTAGCATCCGACGACAGCTGTCAAGAGTATGATCTCGAGTCTTTGAATTCAACTTAGGCAATGAACCATTGTCTGACAGACAACTTATTTACATTACATACATATAACTGCTGTTGTGTGATTTAAGAGAATAAACAATATTTAGCAGTAAATAGAATCTGGAAATACCTGGCTTTGAATTAGCCCACTGCTAGACAAGTTGAAATTAGGTAAACTGAGGCTTCCTTTCTATTTTCTTCCACATACATATATTTCTTTCCACCAAAGATGTCAATCTGTAATTAACATGTTTCCAGCTAATGCTGTCAATCTGAAATGGAGACATCTACAAGCATCATTGGAGGACAGCCTGTTTACCACAGGCAATACCTTTGTTTTTGCTGCATGTAGTCCTTTCTCTGAGTTTACAGTATATATCATTGCCAGGCACTACTGTGGTATATACTCCTTTTAACTGTTTGTAAATATGTGGGTTTGGGGAATGTGTATATCCCCTACACATGCTATATACTTGTTAACATGCATTTGTGAAACTCACCGTTGGTGCTTGAAATATTATTGAAGCTGTTAGCACTTCCTGTCTGTGTTGATAACAACAGTATCAGGCTTTCCTACTCTTTTCCTCTTTCACAAAGATGCAAAGTCATTAGGGAGGAATTGTGCCCTGCCATTGTATGCTGTTTGGCATGAATTTCCCTGAGGTTGGACAGTTTGGCTGAACATAAGCAGCAGCATCTGTAATGGCACACAATATGATGATGGGTGGTTCAGGCCACTTACTGTAATAATCACTGTATCATGTTATGACAAATTGTTGGCATACGTTCAAAATGGCACCAGGGTGTTTGCAGCAAGCTTGTGTCATATCCCTCTGGATAATCATGTATTTTAAAGGAAAAACAACAATATTTTGCAGTCTTTGTATCTGACTGTCACAAATAGTTTTTCCCTCCTCCCATTAAATTATATAAGCAATTACAGCAACCCAGAGCCTTTTGGGTGAAAGTAATTAATTATGTTGTTAAAAGAGAAAATACAGCTACTAATTAAGCAAGCCTTAACATTTTGCTGCTTGTGTGAGGTAAAGCCAAAGAAGCTGTTTACATTTAAGTTACCAAAATGTGGTGGAAAAACCTTTGTAACTGGTCTGCCAGGGTTGCACTGCTACATGAAAGTGGTTCAGCATATCGAATCACAGCCTGGGCATCTGCCACAGCCTTCCTTCTTTGCTGGAGTGAGATGCCTTGTATGTTCCCACATTCATGAGGCTGGAGATGCAAGCTTGCTTATTCAACACAGCTAGACATAGTGAGCTCACCATCTCAGTGATGGCAGGAGTTTGGCAGATAAAGGCAGATAATTAATGAGTTCTCTGACCTAATCTGGTCCCACCTCCATAAACAGGACAGTAGTAGCCTTTCCCCTAAGTTTATGTCACATGAGATTTGAACCCTAAATGAGACTTCTTTAATAAGGGTGGACCTCTGGGAGGGTGGAGTAAGAGAGCAGCAAGCACTTCTCCGAGATCTCCATGTTTAGTTTCTTTCAGTGGTGGATGGATCTCAGACACTCTGTCTCAATGGCAGATTATTCAGCAAGGTCCTGGGAAAGGTCACAGCCACTACAGAACTGGATCTTCCATCCTGTTTTACCCAACCAAGAATGGTCACTTATCCCAGGTTTCAGCAATGGTCATGGTGGCATCATGGTGTGGTGGTAATGCTTTTCTGTCAAAGGACAAAAGACCCTACTCAGCCCTCCTTCTTTTGGCTCAAATCCAGGGAATCCTTTGGACCCCATCTTTTTTCTTCCGGCTTCCTTCCTTCCCCAGCACATTAACCTGTTCTGTGCCTTTCCCAAGCTTCCCACAACCCTCAGTTGTTGGACAGAGGTAAGGCTATCCATCAGGCCAGGTCAGATTATCCTATAAAAGGACACAGGCAGCTGGCTGCCTGGAATCATAAACAGGAGTGCTTCCTGCTTCAGCATGTTGTGCAAGATCTACTTGATTTCATGGCTGAAAAATCACATCTTCTGGATGTGCATCATCTGGTGCAGGAACAGCTGACCACAGTGGGAGCAAGAGCCATTTTTCACATTTGCTGGCAATCCAACAGCCACAGTCCCTAATTTGCATTTTGTTTGTATTTTTAAAAAATCAATACACTAGATATATAATATAAAGGTTGCATCAGTGGATTTTTGTAAACTAAAAAATTAGTTTAAAAAGAGGGGCCTGAGTTGTTGGTGACAGGAACATGGCTTTGGAGGTGCATGTAAGCATTAAACAACATTTTTTCTTCCCCTACTTTAATGGAAGATGCTCCTTCAGGTCTGAGGTGTCTGTAATCAAACGTTTACCCTATATAAAGTTTTTTTCCTTTCAAATATCAAATCACCTCATATTGCTGAATATGTGATAGGAACTCACCTATGAAGGGAGGGAAAGGGAGCCAAAGACAGTTTCTTTTATATAGTCTCTTCTAGTTTTGCCCTTTGTATTATTTTATTTATTTATATTTATTTATTTATTTATTGGACTTATATACCGCCCCATAGCTGGATTATCAATTTATTGTCAATTTATTGACACTTTATTGTCAATAAAGTGTGCCACTGTAAAAATGTTTCTAAATCCATTGGTTTTAACCATTATAGCAAACATCAGTACTCATCCTTCATTGTAATTTTAATTCATTTGTTTGCTTTTTTAAATTAGTCCAATTGTAATCCCCCCACTTTCCCCCAGTGAGCTCATGGCAATATATATGACTTCCCTTCCTCACATTACCCTGCAAAGGATGTCAGGCTAGGGCAGAGGGACTGGGCCAAGGTCACCCAGTGAATGTCATAGTTTTGTGAGGAACAGTGCCTGAATTACCAAAGCTCTGATCGAACACTCTAATCACTACATACACTGTTTCTCTTTGAGACCCTGTCCCTGCACTTGATGCATACATGTGCTTTATGGATACTGCTAAAGATCATACCACACCAACACCCACATAGCTCCCAGGGATTTGAAGAGCCCTCTGAAACAGTGAAGTAGGAGGGAGGAACGTTCTGGTTCAACCTAGATGGCAATAATGTTTTTAAGAACTGAAATGGTGATGAAGATATGACTGCTCTGAGGTTTTAATCCTCTTGTTGAAGCCCTTTGCAGAATGAGAATGTTTGGGAGAATAATGGAAGCTGGTGCCTTTCACATCTGGTCCCCACAAAGCCTTTTGTGGCAGAAGCAATTTTGCTGCTGCTTGGCTTCACTCCAGAGGGGGCTTTCCTCCTTTTACCCAACAGTAAAAAAAAATTCTCGATTTGGAGGCTTGCTATCCAATACTAACATTTCAGAGCTGCTATTACCTCCAGGCAAAAGAGAAATCCAGATCAAGATGCTGTTAACTGGCATCGATGGTGATGTGGGAAAAGAATCAGCCCACGCACCTCAGTGTCATATGAGTTAATGCCTTTTAAAAGCTTGTGAGATGCTGTGGTGGAATTAAATGCTTAACAGCAATTCAGAAAGGGCTTACAGCAATACAAGAATGTGGATCATTGAGTGTGGCTGAAATTATGCTCCAAGTATATATGTGTGACACATGAGAGCACTTACCTGGAAATTTATTACCCAGCTCTGAGCAAACAAAGCATGACCTACATTTGACTAAAGTCAGCTGTCGCCAGCTAATCCTATGGGCTTCTTCTTCTTTTTTATTAATGTCACAATTGCTAATGTGGTATAACATTGTCATTACTGAACAACGCAGCAGGCTAAAGCAGCAGCTGCTATTTCTCTCTATATATCTAGAAACTCATTAACATCTGAGTTTGGGGAAATGCAATTAGTGGTGATGATTTGAGGGGGGGTTGTTCTCCCTCTCTCTTTATGAAAATTAAAAATTTTCTTTATATCTTGACAGATCATTGTTCACTTCCATTGACGGCATAACATTAAACACGGGATAGTAGCATCTCTTTAAAGAATAATGAAGAGCAGAATATTTTTGCATAGTAAAAGTAGTTCCTCTCCGGCCCCCATGATGTACAAGGGCTATAACTATTCATTCATCATGTTTTGAGGAAAAGTTTATTTGTAAGACAGTCAATTAATTATTACATTTTAATTAAGAAGTTCTGTGATTGGCAAATTAATTCTTTAGAAAATATGCATTTTCAACTATGCATGCATTTATTCATTCATTTTTATTACAGACATATGCAGAAAAACACATGCTTATTAGGGCAAGCCTGGAGGTGGGAGATTGAGGCAGATACTCAGGGAGATGAATTGATGGGATGTCAAGCACAGCTGAAGGGAGAGGTCAAACTGAGCCCAGGGGCTTTGGTTTTGAAGGCACTGTCCTTAGCGAATGGCCAGCAAAATGTTGATGTCTATAACAGTGGAGACTAGTGACTCAGTGTTTCAGTGATGGTGAATCTACTGCAGCTTTTAGTGGGAACTTTAAAGAGCTATTGAAGGGGGAGATATTTAATTAATGACGTTCATCAGCTTGGGCAGCTCCTGTAAAATTCAGACTAAAACTCAGAGTAGAGTCATGGCCCCGAAACATTGGGTTCACCAGCCTCAGTGATGCCTTGACTTATGAACTTAATCCATCCCATAAGATGTTCGTAAGTCAAAATGTTCGTAAGTCAAACCAGCATTTCCCATATGAATGCACGGAAGCCCAATTAATCCGTTCCAGCTGTTTTTCTAATGCAAAACTAGTTTATCCATCCTCTACCACTAAGGGGAGAATTTTTCTTCTTTTAACCTAAGATGAACTTAAGTTAAAAAAAAGGCGAGAAAGGAGGGGGGGAACAATGGAGAAAAGAAAGAAAAAGAAAGAAAAAGAAAGAAAGAAAAAAGAAAAAAAGAAAAAGAAAAAAAGTCATCACTGGGGCACACAGACCCCTCAGACAAAGGCTTGTACTTTTAAGCACAGAAAGAGAGAAGACAATTGGGGGGGGGAGAGTTTGGAGTCTAAAACATATTTTAAACCCACACATGCTAAACCCACACATTTTAAACGCATACATTTTACAACAACACATTTTAAACCAAGCAACCAAAAGAGTAAAAGGCATTAACCAGGACCTCCGGGTGCTGAAGCGGTTTAGGAGATGGCTAGAGCACAAGTGGAGGAAGGACCCGACGGATTACAGCTGGATAGCTGTCAAGGTCGCTACTAACCTTTACCTGGCTAAGGTAAAGGCTGCGGCTCGTACATACTTCGCTAACCGGATAAGTGAAGCTTCCAACCAGCAGGCGGAACTATTCCATATACGTGACCTATCCGGAACTGGTTTGAGTGACAGGCCTCCCCCTAGTATCTCACAGGACCAGTTTGCAGCATTTTTAAAATCTAAAGTGGAGGCCATCCGCCGGGACCTCTCTCCTTTTTTGAATACAGTGAGTCGAGCAGAAATGTCCAGCGCTCCGTCTTGCCTGGTAACTTTTGACACCTTTCAGCCTGTAACGCCTGACACTGCGGCCAAGATGCTTGACTGCTGTTGAGCCACCACCTCCTCCCTTGACGCTTGCCCATCCTGGCTAATCAAAGCAGCCAGGCCGATTACAACAGAATGGGCCACAGCAATAATAAATGGGTCTTTCCTTGAGAGCAGGGTTCCTCCTGCCCTCAAGGAGACACTCATTAGGCCCATAAGAAAGAAACTGAATTTGGTGGTGGACGAAATTGGCAATTATAGGCCCGTTGCCAATGTTTCTTTCATGAGCAAAGTGGTGGAGAGGGTGGTGGCTGACCAGTTTCAGGCATTTTTGGATGAAACAGTTGCCCTGGATCCATTTCAGTCGGGCTTCAGGCCGCGCCATGGTACAGAAACGGCATTGGTCGCCCTGTATGATGACCTATTGAGGGAGGCTGACAGGGGTAAAATATCTCTGTTGGTCCTTCTCGACATCTTGGCGGCCTTTGATACTGTCGACCACAGTATCCTTCTGGGGAGGCTTTCTGAGTTGGGAATTGGTGGCTTGGCGCTTGCCTGGCTCCGTTCCTTCTTGGAGGACCGACCCCAGAGAGTACAGCTTGGGGAGAATGTCTCGGCCCCGTGCAGCCTCATTTGTGGAGTCCCACAGGGGTTGATTATCTCCCCAATGCTGTTTAACATCTATATGAGGCCACTGGGCGGGGTCATCGGGGTGTGGGGCATCGTGTCATTAGTATGCTGATGACACCCAGCTCTACATCTCCTTTCCACCAACTGCAGGTGATGCCGTTCTGTCCCTTCAGCGTTGCCTGGGGGCTATACTGCAATGGATGCAGGAAAATGGGCTGAGGCTGAACCCGGACAAGACGGAGGTCATGAGGGTGGGCGCTCCCACTATCGGAGGTTTGGGGGACTCCCTCTCATTTGGGGGGTGACCCTTGCCACAAAGAGCGGGGTCCGCAGCCTGGGGATCCATCTGGACCTGGCGCTCACCATGGAGTGTCAGGTGGCATCGGTGGTCTGCACCGCCTTTTTCCATCTCTGGCGGATTGCCCAGCTGCGCCCCTATCTTGATGTGGGGGCACTCACCACCTTGGTCCATGCGCTTGTAATCTCGAGACTAGACCACTGGAACGCGCTCTACGTGGGGCTACCTTTGAAGCTGATGCGGAAACTCCAAGTGGTGCAGAATGTGGCGGCCAGACTCCTTAGTGGAGTGAGAAAATTCGATCATATTTCTCCTATTTTGGCCGCACTGCATTGGCTGCCCATTCAGTTCTGCGTTGACTTTAAAGTTCTGATGCTTACGTATAAAGCCCTAAATGGTTTAGGACCTCGATACTTGGCGGAACGCCTGCTGCCACCAAGATCTACCCGGATCACCCACGCGAGCCAGGAGGTGAGGCTGAGGAGCCTGATGCCGAGGGAGGCCCGGAAGGAAAGAACTAGAAACTGGGCCTTCTCGGCGGTGGCTCCTCGCCTCTGGAATAACCTGCCTCCGGAGATTCGCGCTGCATCCTCGCTGGGTACTTTTAAGAACCAACTAAAAATGTGGATGTATAGGCAGGCCTTCCCTTCCAGTTAATTCCTGACCTCTTTCCTTTCCCCCCCTCTTTATTTGATTTATTTTGTATTTTTCCCATCTTGCAGAATCATTTAATTAATTAATTGTTATAAATTTTTCTTAAATTTGTTATGTTTTATGTTATAAGCCGCCTAGAGTGGTCGAAATGACTAGATAGACGGGGTATGTATAAATAAATAAATAAATAAATAAATAAATAAATAAATAAATAAATAAATAAATAAATAAATAAATAAATAAATAAAATTTTTAGAGGCCAACAGCCAGGCAGACCTTTGCAAACAGTTTTCTAATTTTAAAACCAACAGCCAGCACAGAAAGATAACCCCCTCACCTAGCCACCTAGTCCAACCCCAGGCTGCAAAACTCCTGTACAGTAAATATAGTGTACTCACCCAGAACAGGTAGTCTTTCTGTTTTAAAAAAGAAAGTCAAAAATCCAAAAATCCCAAATAAAAAAGCAAAAAAAAAAAAAAAAAAAAAAACAGCCCATACAGTACAGTACCAGGAAGTAGGCAGTCTGAAGTCTCTCTCTGTATCCACACTCTCTAACCACTGGGGAAAGCAAGGAAAAAGACAAGCAGCCTCTTTGCTGGCCAACGGTTAACTGAAAGTTCAAATTTCCTGCCTTCCTCACTTTTTTTTCATTCATAAGTCAAAGGTCCGTTCGCAAATCAAAGCAAAATTTTGCAAACGGAGCTGTTCATAACTCAAAATGTTCATAGGTTGGGATGTTCACAAGTCAAGGCACCACTGTATCTTCCCCCACCCCAAAGTTCTACAGGTTTTTTTGGATGTTAACTACAAAATTGGTTTTCCTTCCATTAGCTTTGAAGTACATGTCTTTTCCAGATTTGAGTTTGATGTCATTTGCACTAAGCAAAAGTAGCAAAACACAGCTTTGTACACACACACACACACACAGAGATTTTAAGGAGCTGCATGCCTTGGGTGGCCCTATAAAGCTGACCACAGGAAGAAGCACTGAAGGCACTTCTTGTCCAGGGTGCTACACATCCTAAGGCTGAATGCTATATTCAGTTGTTTAAATTTACCTTGCCATTCTTGATCACAGCTTCCTCCCACAGAACACCGGAACTTTTGTTACCAAATAGCTTCAATATAAATAGTCCTCTTTTTAAAAAAAAATGCATTTGCCTCCATTAAAAAAAAAGAAGTCAATTTCAAATAGGTATTCCTAGTTGAAGTCAGAGGAGGTTTGGTTCAGAAGTATGGATGATTAATGTGAAATCTGAGTGCTTTGGAATTGTTGGCAGTCTCTTGTTAACAGTTGTTAACTATCAAATGCAGAAGCTGTCAATGATCAACTGTTCTATCCATCTTACAGCTGTCAAATGCTGTGCTATTTCATCACATATAATATCTAATATTACTCCTACTGCTTGTTAGCAACCAAATATTACCTCATACCATTGCCAGCTATCAGATAGATCTATGCTAGTGAACATGTAGTTCTCCACCTGTGTTGAACTGCAATTCCCATGCACCTCAAAGACTGAGGGGAAGTTTTTTTTTTGGACTACAGCACTTAGAATCTTAGCCAGCAACCATACTAGCAGAAGAAGTTTGGGAACTGTAGTCCAAAAATGTAATTTTCCCAAGCTCTCATTCTGTCAAGTCAACATGGCTAACAGTGTATTATCATGGGATATTGTTACAGTCCAGGAATATTTGTAAGGCCACATGCTCATAATTCTTGAAATAAGCTGTCTTGGATGGAAATGTATCATCAAGTAGCAAAATTCAATATAATTTCCATGTCAAAATGAGTATTGGTGGTATCAGAATTTATGTTTAGATTTTTGAAGGGAAACCTTAGCAGAATGAACTTGTTTTGTCATTAACATGAGCAAAATTCTTGATTTGTAATATATTTGCTCTATTCATCATATACATTGGCAAATTTGACTTTGTCAAAGCGAAAAGCTTATGCCAACTCACGTTTAAATTGTCAAGGTGCTGCAAGACACTTTGCTGTAAAGTAGGACACATGACCCAACATCTGGCAACTTTGGGCAGCCAGCGGAGCCTAAATTGGCCATGTGCCCTTTAGACATATTGCTCTAGTTGAAGTTGCCATAATCTTCTTCTTGAAGATGCACCCAGTTTGAAGGGCTATGCAATCCATGTCTGATTTAAAGGTAAAGAACCACATTCAGGAAGATCAGGAGCCTTGAACTTTGACACTCACACAGTTAGCACCTGCATGGTAGACTCAGCAGGTAATCTGGCCACAGTCTTCAGCACTCTGGTGAGGTGCAGTTAACGTGGTTCTTGTTATAAAAATCATGTCTGTTTTTGCATTGGTGCCTATACACTGTAGATAGACTGAAAGTTGTGGATAGACTTTCAGATGAAGACTCAGGAAACTTGGATTCTAATCTTTGCTTGGCTCTGAAAACTCATTGGAGGATGACAACGATACACCACTCATAAGAACATTCAGTATTAGGTAAATTAGTGCTCTTTTCAGAAATGCATGTCCTCTTTTCTGGTGACAGGAAAGCAGCCACCACTGTGGGTGCCCTGAGAAACCTATCAACACTGATCTCTGCCTTGGACCTCCAGCAGGCAAATAATTTGATTCCTCTGGACTGGCACTACATTTGGAGATTTGTGGAAAATTAAATGATTAGCCATCCTTGCAGTCGCTCAGATGAGTTGATGTAACACTTTCCATGGATTGCTTCAAAGCTGATGCTGGGTCTGATTGCAATGTGAAGTAATGAAGTGACAATGTCAACAGTTTTCCTTGTGATTCCAATCAGAATAGTCTGACAATTGAGTTCAGTGCTGTAATTTGTAAGTAATTTTAAGGTATTTTTTCTATCATCTCTGAGAATAGGTTGTTCCTTTCTGCCTTCTGAGTTGGATATGGGACTTACTTCTCCCTTTGAGTTGAAGGCATCTTATTTTCTTTCTGTATTACCTTCATTGTTATTTTTTTTCTTTTCTGTATATCCAAGGTTTATTATGATATGTGTCTCTACATAATGCAGGATTTTTAGCTATTCTTCTGCTATAATCATCTTGGCTTTCACTGCAGCCTTGGGAGTTTTAATCTATAGTTCTATTATCACTTACCTACATTTACTATCTGATAATAAACACAGTTTTTCAGCAAATGAGGAGAATAAAATGCTGCAGGCCTATAGTATATCCAAATTACTGGATTCTACATATAGCCTAAACCTCTTAGTTTGTCACAGTTAGAATAGACTCATTGAATGAATGGGTTGTCAACACATGTGAATCCCATAGTGTCCGTGGAATCCCTCTAACTGGATTAACAACCGGATTTATCCCTACAAAATGCAAAGTTCTTATTGCATGCAGGTGTGTTGTAGTTTGGATAATGGGGGAATCACTGTAAAGGTATGTATTTTTTTATTTTTCAAACATTAGAAGAATAAGGTAGGGTAGTTGATAGATGATGTGGGGAAATACCCTCAGATTTGCCCAGCTGTGGACACTTTTCCATAAAACTATGCATTTCTGATGATTGAACTTATTGTTTTTGCTGCCCCAGACTAATACAGCTACTTTTTTGAAAGAAAGAAAAATATTTTTGCCTCTATAGTCAGTTTCTGTAAAAATTAGTTCCACTATAATTTGAAAATCCCCAGTTGCAATTCTTATTATGCATTTAATTCTTGTTGCCTTTGTCGTATTATATTATTTTAAAACTTGTTAGTAGTCATAGTTCCTTTGATGTCTTACATTCTAATTGTTAGTTTTAATTTGTTTTTTCAACAAGAATTAAAAAGCACAGCTAAAGACTCCTGAAAGTGGATGATTTTTTTTTTTTTGGTGGTGTATTTATTTAACCAAGGCCTTGCCACAAGGAGGAGCTAAAGTATTAGATTGGGTTACTTTTACAGAAAATGCTGTGAACACAAATCTTGCATATGTTTTGAAATAATCAGACGCTAATACTTG
The DNA here is from genome assembly GCF_051106095.1 of Pogona vitticeps. Classification (NCBI taxonomy): domain Eukaryota; kingdom Metazoa; phylum Chordata; class Lepidosauria; order Squamata; family Agamidae; genus Pogona; species Pogona vitticeps. The sequence goes on along the minus strand of NC_135788.1, from coordinate 41,926,622 downwards.
TAACTGATCTCTTCAATACATCTGTCAGTTTCTAGTAATTTGGTGCTTGTCAGGAAGATTAAATTTATTGCTAGAAGGTATGACAAACCTGTATTATTAATCACTAATATGTATGGCCTGTTAGGAAATCACTGAACACAGATCAGCAGCCTATTGGATTTACAGACATTATAAAAGATAACTTGATGCATACATAGTATTTATACCTGAACTGAGATAGGAATGTCTACAGTATGTATAGTAGTAGCAGAAAGTGTTTATTTATCAACTATAAGTCATTAAAATACATTAAAATAAAATAATAAGCAGCAGGTGAGGTAGTTAATTAAAAAAGAAAATACAATAAGGCGTAAGCAGGAATCAAAAAGACAAATGTACAGGGAACAAGCGAGCTCGAATGTTAATTGCAGCCAAGGCAAAGTTTGCCACGTTTAAGGTGGTATTGGCATTAATGTCAGCCAGGAGCCAACAGACCTGGGCGAGATTAGGTCTGTCTTGGATGGAAGTCAGAGAACTTGCCAAAAACCTTGATCTAGGGGAGTGGTAATATGGACATCTCAAGAGGTAGTGAGTGATGTCTTCGACTTCTCCAAGGTGGCAAGGACAAATCCTTAGGTGATAGGGCAGTATGTATATAGGTTCCTATGGTGGCATTTATTACATTACTATTATACTTAGCTTTTCCTACAAGGAACACAAGGCACCTTATATCTGTGGTCCCCAACCTTGGGCCTCCAGATGTTCTTGGACTTCAACTCCCAGAAATCCTAGCCAGCAGAGGTGTGGTGAAGGCTTCTGGGAGTTGCAGTCCAAGAACATTTGGAGGCCCAAGGTTGAGGACCACTGCCTTATATAGTTCTCCTCACTCATATTTTATTGTCAAATAACTCTGTGAGTTAAATTCAGCTGAGAGGTTAAAAGGTCAGGCATGAACCCAGCTCAGGGATTTGAACCTGGTTCTGCTCAGTATCAATCTGACACCCTAACGTAGCCTTCTCCGGCTTGATGTTCTCCATATGTTCCAAATTTCAAAATTCTGATTGCATGTATTGATCATGTTTGTGAAGGCTGGTGAGAGTTGCATTTTAAAAGACCTGGGAAACATCAGGTGCGGAGAGGCTGCTGTAACCACTAAGCAATGCTGTCCTTGAGAGACAGTACACTAGATGTACAAAATGTGTGTTATAGCAAGGGAACCTGCAGGTAACTCCAGGCCCAGCAGCCTATACACTGTTCAGATTATCTACATCAAGGGTGGGCAATTAGTTTCTATAGGGGGGCCACATGAAAAATCTGAACTGGGTCTACACCCAAAGGCAACTGTCTTGGTCTTCTGATAGTTAATAGTTAAGGATTTATTTACGCAGTATGAGGGAAGCTTCTTAAGAGTCCTCCTCAACCCTATAGGGGTTCTGGAGAGAATTACTATGTCATCAGCATAGAAAAATACTGGCACTGTTCTGTCTCCAAGTTTAGGGGAATGGAGATCAGGGGTGTTAAGCCAGCTTGATAAATCATTTATATAAGAGATGGACAAAGCTGGTGCAGCCTTGCCCAAGTCCTCGGTGCATTTGCACAGATTTCGTGAGATGTCCTTGTCTGCTGCACCTGACTCTCAGGTATGTGTCTTCATGTAGGGCCCTAATTAAGTATAAAAGTCTTCTGTTTATAGATGAGTTTGTTAATTTCTCCCAGAGGTGCATTCTAGATATAGAGTCAAATGCTGATTTAAAATCCACAAAGGCGGCATAGAGTGAAGTTATTCCTTTGGGCGAGTATTTCTCAATAAGGTGTTGTATAATCAGGCATTGATCTATTGTGGATCTCCCTGGCCAAAAGCCTGCTTGTTCTGCCCCAATGATATTTTCTACTTTGAGCCAATCTAGGAGGTGCCTTGAATATAATTTACTTATAATGTTCAGCAAACATATTGGCCTATAGTTGGCTGAGTCTTCCTTTTTCCCATTCTTGTAAAATGGGACCACCATGGCAGTTTTCTATGATTTAGGAGGGATATGGCTTGTATCATCGATATATGTGAAAAGAGGTGCTATAAATGAACCCCACCATGTCTTGTTTTCTTTTAGGAGTTCTGGTGGGATGCCGTTAAGGCCTGGGGCTTTGCCATTTTTTAGCTGATCTATATGAGCTATATAAGTACATCTCTACTCCACCCTTATGGCAAAATTTTCATGACTCCTTCCTTGCAATATTTTATATTTGATTTAATGAAAAAATAAGAAATTTATAATTAAAATGTGTATATTACAACAATGGCTGAAATCCTGTTGCATAACATAAGCAAAATCATTAATTTTGGCCTGTTCCTTGTGGGTAAAGAAAGACTCCTCCCCCACTATGATTCTTGGGTGTGCATTTGCACACATCAAGTGAGAGAATTGGAGCAAAGGTTCTTTATTTACACATGAGGAATGGGCCAAAATATATTACTTTGCTAATGTTATACAACAAAACAGAACCCTTTTCTTCAAGCTAATTGACAGAATGCTGGAAACTTGCCATAATCTGAAAAGCAGACCACAAGTTCATCATCCAATCGTTTCAAAGGAAGGCATCCTTTAAGGGGATTTCCAGCATTGTACTAGAAATGGGCTTAATGCACCAACTGGGCAACATGGAGAGACTGGGAAGTTACCTGAAAGAATGTATGTGAAAAGCCGCCTAGAGTGGTCTATCGACTAGATAGGCGGGATATTATAATAATAATAATAATAATAATAATAATAATAATAATAATAATAATAATAATAATAATAATAATAATAATAATAATAATAATAATAATAATAATAATAATAATAATAATAAAGAGGAAAGTGAAAGCTAATTGAGAATTGGAGCATCCTGGAGGATAACTCAGAGACATTTGTGAGCAAAGGTAGATAATAGTTGAAGTCCAGGGTTTTAGACTTTTTCAACCTGTTTATTGGCTTTGATGAGGTGAAACAGAGTAGATGTTTTTAACATGTAAATTACTATGTAGTTTTAAACAGAGTAGTTGGAAATTACTGATCCACACAACTATGCAAACACTGTATTTTCCCAGACAATGTTTGTGCAATGAATCAAATAAAATTCTTGTTGGTGTAGCAGTGACATAGCACCTGTAACAAGATATGTGATGGGTTTTGCTTTTCTCTCTCTCTCTCTCTCTCTCTTTCTCTCTCTCTCTCTCTCACACACACACACACACACACAAACACACACACACACACACAGAGAGAGAGAGAGAGAGAGAGAGAGAGACTGCAACTGCCAACTGGCATGGCCAGTGAAACATGAAAATATGTGGCATGGTGAAATTATTTCACTGCATTTATTCTGTATTTATTGATTTCACTATCATATTTGTATGAATTCATTTAAGATACTTATATTGTCCTTCAAATATATTCGCAGGCCTAGTGGAATGTCCATCTGTCCAAAGAAAGATGTGGCTAGAGAACTGCTGGATAGCTCAGTGATTCAGGTGTCTGGCTGGGAGTTTTTCACTAATGTGCCTCCTTGATAGGGGCTGGACTTGAAAATTGATAAGATCCATTCCAGTTCTGTAGTTCTAAGATTCTTATTCTTATTCTTATCATGTGCCTTCCACACAGCTTGGGGAAAGGGTTCTCCATTTGCATTAAAGCATATGGTTAGAGCCCAACCAGTGTATTTCTGAAGAGCTCTGTATATATTAATGGTGTGTGGATGGTCTTTTTCCAGATCACAAGCAGCAAAAGTAGGCAGCACAGGTACAGTATACGCTAATATTAAGGGACTGCGCCATCTTCCAGTGCCTGGTTCCCTCCTTCCATATATGCTTTTTCAACAGAGGGCATGTGAAATGCCTTAAAGATCCCAGGTGCCTTGAGAAACCTAATTGTACTTTCCAGGCTGTCTGAAATCTGTGTTGCTGTTGTAAGCAACATTGTGTAGGCATCCTTCAGTCTCAAGAGACTATGGTAACATGCTCTGAATAGAGGTCTTGGAACAGCGTCTTGTATGGCTAAGAAGGCCAGTTTGACAGTGACAATCCCTTCCACACCGAAGACAAATGCAGTCTGTGCCCTGTTCAGCTCACTGATTTTGCTGGTTTCAGGACTGCCTCTTTGCCTCGGCCTGCTGGACAAGTGTCTCCTGAAATCGGGAGAGGCCATGCTGCACTGCCTGCCTCCAGACTAAACACTCAGATGTCAATGTTTCCCATCCGTTGAGGTCCATTCCTAAGGTCTTCAGATCCTGCTTGCAGATATCCTTGTATCACAGCTGTGGTCTCCCTCTGGGGTGATGTCCATGCACTAATTCTCCATACAGGAGATCTTTTGGAATCCGACCATCAGCCATTCTCACGACATGCCCAAGCCAACATAGACCTCGCTGTTTCAGTAATGTATACACGCTGAAAATTCCATCTGATTCTAGGAGTACTCTATTTGGAACTTTGTCTTGCCAGGTGATACCAAAAATGCGTCAGAGACAATGCACATGGAAAGTGTTCGGCTTCCTCTCCTGCCATGCAATATTGTAGGCAGCAGGAATTAGAAGAGAGCCTTGCACAGGTAACTCATGTGCTGAAAGATCTGCTTTGGATGCCAATTAAACACTGAGATGTTCCTTTGGGCTTACAAGATTCTGGACAGCTCCTGATATCTGAGAGATCAGCTTCTCCATTATACAACACCTTGGTATTTAAGCTCAGGATGGGGAAGGATATGCTTACTGCTTATTCTGCCATGGTCTAGTGGGGTTCTTCTGTTCATGGGGCAGAGGACAGCTTCCTCTGTTATTGGCGGCTACCATCATCATGATCTCCCCACTGAGAATAGGTAGGCATCCAATTCTGGATGAGTCTGCTGCCAGCTGAAGACCTGCTCAGATATTTTTCTAATTGTTAGCACTGCTATATGGTTTAAAGAGATTTTACTATTTTTATTGCTATATTGTTTTATTATTTTTAATTATTAGATTTATTTTATTTATTTTAAAATAGCTTTTCATTTTTAAGATGGATGGATGGATGGATGGATGGATGGATGGATGGATGGATGGATGGATGGATGGATGGATGGATGGATGGATGGATGGATGGATGGATGGATGGATGGATGGATGGATGGATGGATGGATGGATGGATGGATGGATGGATGGATGGATGGATGGATGGAACTTCTCCCCATCTTTCTTTTACAACAGTCAGATAAATGGTGAGACAGGGAGAAAGGAGTTCTTCTCTGGCACAGACAGCATTCTGCACTGAAGGATAGATAAGAAGAAATGGCCCAGGTTCAGAATACACCATGATGAACTTGGAAAAAAATGTTTTTTAATTGCAGCTCCCAGATTCTGGGTCTTATGTCTGAAAAAAATACCCTTTTCAGCCTGTATTCTGAACTAAGTAAACATAACATCATTAGGAACTTTTAAAAACCTCTATGGGGACACACGCAATGAACAGTCTTCCTTTAGCTGTCCTTTTTCCTGGTTCCGAATTCCTCCTTTCTCCAGTTTACTTACTTTGTTCTCTTGTTCACCGACCTTGTCAACTTGTATAATGAGACACATCCACTGGTAACACTAATGGGCTGCTATTTATTGGTGTTTTTGCATCATTTTTGGGCCTTTGACGGTGACTCTTGCAGTTCTGCAAGACTGCTCTAGGCTGAGGAGTCACAATTCACTAATGAAAAGACATTTAGCCTCTTTTAACCACAGCCACCCAAGGTTTTTTCATTCCTGCTTGCTGAGATTTTTTTCATCATTGCATGCTGACTTTTATAGCCTTATCTAAAATCTTTCTCTGCCTTTTAACTGGCCTATATTGGCCAACCCACAACTACTGTACTACTTACTCTTTGAATCTCTTTCTGTTTGGCCAATGGCTTAGGGAAACTACAAAACAGAGTCAGAGGATGTTTGAGGGCAAAATCTTGTCCATTATTGCTGGGGTTTTTTTTTTGCCATCCTGGTAAACTTCTGAACAGCTTGAGCTTCCTCAATTATATTGCCTGAAGGCCAAAGTAAACACTGTGTTAAATACATAGCATGTAGCTCTGTATCTTAATCTTTTTTTAAAATATGAAAATCAGTGTATCTGGGAACAGTGCAGGTAGGTGTGAGAAGTTTCATACTTGCCCTAATCTTGTCTGTTTTTCAAAACCCACTCCACCTCCTCAGGAGGGGCTGAAAAAAGAGGTGGGGGAGACCCGTTTTGATCTTCTATTTACACCAGCAGAGCTTCCCCCTTTTTTTGGCCCCTAGGTTTGAAATAAAATCTAGAAGGGGGAGGAATTAAAACCTTCCTCAGCCTGCATACAATGGTCTTGACAGAGAGTAGGGTTATATAGATTTACCTTAGTGTGGGAAAAACCGTAGGTTTTTAAAACCACCTTGTTATATATTTAATATCTTATAGTTGAGCTCTGTATTTTTCTGTAGAAGATGGATTTCAATTTTCCCCATTGCTCTTATTTGTATTTCTATTTATGGAAATGAGAGCTCAGCTGGCAGTGGCTGGTTGCTCAAATTAAGGAAACGCTCAAGATCCAAGAGAAATGGTTTATATTTAGTAATCCTCTTCCCCGCCTCCCTCCCCCATGATAGAAGAGTGAAAGCATGGGGCTGAGATCTAGTTCACAATTTTGTAGATCAGCGCTGTACTATGAGGAACATCCATTGGAGGCCAGTAGAACACAGCAAATTAGGAGTGGCTACATTCTGATGTTCTAAAGGTCGTTTGACTATGGTTTCATAAGAAAAAAAAATGCTTTTCTTTCCTAACATAGCATGATACACTTTTCCACATTGATAGTTATCTATGCATTCTCTGTTCTCACTGTATGCTTGCTGTTCTCCCCCTTTCAGCAAATACGATTTGGCAATCCTGATTGGCTAGGAATATATTTACAGAATAAGTATGAACAACCAGTTTATTGCTCTTTTATCTGTTGCTCTTCGAAGGGGTTTAGACAAGACTGAGGCAAAACGGTCTGAACTCTATAATCATTCCTCCCCCCTTAAATATGTTTGTTTGGGAGGGGAAGTGTGTTTTCCCTCCCAAACAAACAGGAACAATTACATGAAACTCTACCTACCATCTGGCACAATTCTGTAAGCAATACCACATTTAAAGTGGTGCCTCGCTGAACGATTGCACTGCTCTACGATAAAATTGCTGTACGATTAGGTTTTTGTGATCACTTCTGTGATTGCAAAACGATGTTTTAAGTGTTTTTTTTTGTTTAACGATGATCAGTTCCCTGCTTCGGGAACCGATTTTTGCTTTACGACGATCAGCAAACAGCTGATTGTTGGGTTTCAAAATGGCCACTGGCTGCTTAAAATGGTTCCCAGCTGTGTTTTTTGACGGTTTCCTCGCAAGACAGCCACCGAAAATGGCCACCCCTATGGAGGATCTTTGCTGGACGGTGAGTTTTCAGCCCATTGGAACGCATTGAGGGGTTTTCAATGCGTTTCAAAGGGCTTTTAAATTTCGCTTTATGATGTTTTCGCACTACAGCAATTTCACTGGAATGAATTAATGTTGTTAAGCGAGGCACCACTGTACTATAACAATCACAATACCTTTTTACACTAAACATTCCACTACAATTCAATAATATACTTTACCTTATCATTTACACTTACTACATTTAACATTTTCAACCTTACAGAAATATACCACAATCAGGAAACATTTACATAGATAATTAACCAGTAAACCAATAGTCCATTCCAGTTTATTTTAAAAGTCCTTGCATCCTTCACATTTCTGTCCATCAATATTCAATTTTTCATCACTATTTACCAACAGAACATTTATTATCCATTACTAATTTTGTTTATTTCCCCCTCATCAGTCATTTGCCTTTTGAGGCACGATCTGAGTCTTGTTTGCAAAGTCCAATTCTTTCACCCTCCTGTTGTAGTAAGGTGCGCCATGGACTGGTCCGGTTGTTACTGCCTCCTTCAGCTGGACACACGACTTCTGGCACTCAGGGATCCCTCTGATGATCATTGGCTCCTTCTTCTGCATTCTCTTTCATCAACTGGAGGTCATCAGGCCCTCTGATGTCCACTGGACATCCTCTGCTGGCCATTTTTAGTGAAACCTGCTTTCTTTCTGGCTTAGGGCTTTACCTTCTCAGCTGGGGAAAGTTCCCTCTCCTCCTCCCAAACATCTCTAGATGCATCCCTCTTCAAGATGTCAGGGCTTACGCCTTCCTCCTCACTCACACATTCACTCACAGGTATTTTCATTGAAACTTTTCCTTCTGTGGGGGACCAGTATCATGGGTCACTTTAATATTCTCATGCAAGTTTCTCTTAAGTGCAATCAATGATTGGCTTGTGTTAGATGCACTATGTTAACTGATTCTATTTCTTTATTCAGTGCCTTGCAAGGATTTAAGGACTACTTGTTCCTTAATTTTCTCCCCTCTATAGTTCTCAGTTCTAGTACTTGGTCCTCAGGACAGAATACTCATTCCTGGGCCTCATACAAGCATTTTTCTTTTTAAGGAGTACTTCCCAAGCTTGGCTCTGCCACTTTTAAGGACTTTTTTTCTATATACAGTGGTGCCTCGACTTATGAAATTAATCTGTATTGGAATGGTGACCATAACTCAAAATTTTTGTAAGTCAAAGCACCATTTCCCATTGAAATGCATGGGAATGGGATTAATCTGTTCCAGCATTTCAAAAAAATAAAATAAAATAAACACACACAAAAAATAAAGCACATAAAAAATAAACCAAACACCTTTTCACACACGACAACCAGTTGATCATTAAATCAACATACTTAGGAAAGAGGAAGGTCTATTTCATTTTTACTTTTTCTTAAAACAGGTTTATTAATTACAGATGTTTCTTTAATAATTCATAAGTATTTACTTCAGGTTCATCAAGTATCAATCTTCTATTTAAATCTCACAAGTTACTATTCACTCCTCAAACTAATCACACCTCAGATCTCCCCTCTCTCTCTCTCTCAACTCCACTCCTCCTTTCTCCTTCCAAACAGTTGGAAATGGCCGCGCATTCAGGTGCTGCAGCTCAGTGCTCTTCGACTTGGCGTTCTTTATGGATGTTTTTGTGTGCATTATCTGGTGTTGTGAATACTTCCGGCAGAGTGAATATACTCTACAGCAATTGTGAACTTATGAGGATTGGATTGCAATGTAAACAGGAGATAACAGCTAAGTTTATTTGGAAACATGGCATACCATCAGAGATTGCAAGGTCCCCCGGCTCTCTGTGGACTGTAATTCCGGCAAAAGCGAGAGTGAGAAGGAAAAGGAAACGTAAGGAGAGGAAGAAGAAAAGGGGCTGTAGGGCTGGTGTTTTGTATAGGGTGCAAAAACAGACAAAGCGACTACCACTCCCAAGTCTCTTTCTGACTAATGCCAGATCAGTGGCAAACAAGATGGATGACTTAAGGTTACAGGTCTCCTCAAGTAAGTTTGTGAAAAACTGTTGCGTGCTGTTAATCACTGAAACCTGGCTGAACCCCACTATTCCAAACACTGTTATTGATATGGAAGGTTTTTTATTACATCGTTTGGACAGAGACAGGAATGTGGGGAAGTGCAGAGGAGGAGGATTGTGCGTGTTTGTTAGAGAGAGCTGGTGCACAAACTCAGAGATTATAACACGTCATAGCTCTTTGGAGCTGGAATATCTGTCTGTTAAATACAGACCTTTTTACCTTCCACGGGAATTCAGCGTTGTTATTATTCTTGTTGTTTATATTCCGCCGGATGCAAATGCGGATTTGGCGCTGGGTCATCTGGGCGATGAAATTGGCAACTTGCAAAGTAAATTTCCGGATGCTGTATACATTATTGCAGGAGACTTCAATCATGTAGATCTACGTGCAGTCCTCCCCAAATTCCATCAATATGTAAGGTGTGCTACTAGGGGGCTGAACACCTTAGATAAGGTCTACACGAATATTGCAAATGGATACAGGATATTACAATTGCCACACTTGGGCCAGTCTGACCATATGTCCCTGTTTTTAGCTCCGGAGTATATTCCTCTGAGAAAACAGTCAGGGCCAGTAGTCAAGACAGTGAAAAGCTGGCCGGAGGGAGCAATGGAGCAGTTAAAAGACTGTTTTGAACAAACGAATTGGGAAGTTTTTGACCATCCTGATCTGGAAGAACATACAGCTGCAGTGTTAGGGTATATGGCACACTGTATTGACACGGTCACAGTGGATAAATGTATCCGCGTTTATCCCAAACAAAAACCTTGGATGACCGGGAAGGTTAGACGCCTGTTGTATGCTAGAAATAAGGCTTTTAAGTCTGGGGATGATCTAGACTACAGTGCAGCAAGAACGAACTTGAGGAGAGGCATTAAGCAAGCTAAGGCCGAATACAAGAGGAGAATTGAAGACTGCTTTCTCAGCAATAACATGAGGCAAGTTTGGCAGGGGGTTCAACAACTAACAAACTACAAAGCAAAAAAGGTTTCCTCGGGCGGAGGGGTGGAGGTGGCTGAGGAGTTGAACAACTTTTTTGCTCGATTCGAGATCGATCAAACTGAAACTGTTCGTTTGCCATCATTTACTCAGCAGAGTCCGCCCTTCATTGTGAATGAGCAGGATGTGAGACAGACTATGGAAGTGGTTAACTCCAGAAAAGCAGCTGGACCCGACTTAATTCCTGGTCGGGTGGTAAAAGACTGTGCTGATCAGCTAGCCGGGATATGGACTGTAATTTGTAATCGATCCCTGACACTATGCGCAGTTCCCGTCTGTCTCAAGGCTTCCGTCATCGTTCCACTGCCTAAAAAGTTGCCTACAAACAGTCCGAATGACTACAGGCCGGTGGCACTAACTTCAATCTTAATGAAGTGCTTTGAGCAGTTAGTTCGGAAATATATTATCTCCTGCCTTCCTGATCCCTTTGATCGGCTTCAGTTTGCTTATAAAGAAAATAGATCAACCGAGGATGCGATCAATACTGTGCTTTATATGGCTTTATCCCACTTGGAAACACAAGGGAATTATGTAAGAATGCTGTTCGCGGACTTTAGCTCTGCTTTTAACACCATTATACCCCACAGATTAATAGACAAACTTAAAGATCTTGATTTTCCAGATTCTATCTGTCTGTGGATTTTGGATTTTTTAACAAATCGTCCACAAAGGGTTAAACTGAATGACTACATCTCTACTGACAAGATACTCAGCACTGGCACTCCACAAGGCTGTGTCCTTAGTCCACTACTGTTCTCCATTTATTCATCGGATTGCACCAATAACCATCCCAGTAATAGGATTATCAAATTTGCAGACGATACTACACTAGTAGGACTTATCTCTGGGGATGATGAGTCTGCGTATCGGGACGAGGTATTACAGCTATCCCGCTGGTGCAAAAAAACACAATCTTTTATTTAACATCCAAAAAACCAAGGAATTCATAGTGGACTATAGGAAAAAAAGAGCAGACATTCAGCCACTGTATATAGATGGAGTTTGTGTGGAACAGGTGGTTGAATGTAAGTTTCTTGGGACTATCATAACAAATGACTTGACTTGGAGTGCAAACACCGCTGCGTTAATCAGGAAGGCACAACAACAGTTGTATTTTCTAAGGATTCTTAGAAAGCAACAGTTGACTGAGAGTTTGTTAATCACCTTCTATCGGAGTTTGATTGAGAGCGTATTATCCTACTGTCTCTGTGTATGGTTCACGAGCTGCACAGTGGCAGAGAAAAAGGCAATTCAAACGGTGATTAAGACGGCCCAAAACATCATTGGCTGTTCACTCCTCTCTTTGGAAGAATTGTATAAGAACAGATGTAAGAGGAAGATATCTAACATACTTAAAGACTCCTCTCATCCGGGATATCAGCTCTTTAAACTATTACCATCAGGAAGGAGATTCAGGGTATTGAAAGCAAGGACAAGCAGATTCAAGAACAGTTTTTACCCAAGTGCAGTACTGAGTTTAAATGCGGGGCCATAGGTTTTTGGTGGAATTTTAATTGCTGAGAGAAAACGGGGTATCTATATTTGGATGGTGAAAGTTCTGTATATTTTAACTTTTTTTTTGTAGTGTTGTCCAGTTTTACCTTGGAGAAGAGCACCACATTTCGTTGCACCCACTTGTGAGCGCAATGACAAATAAATTTCTTATGTCTTATGTCTTAAACTCTGCCTTTTTAAGATCTCTGGTGGCCCCACCTCTCAACCACATCAGCATAGAACATGAATAATGCATAACCTATTCAGCATAATAAGGGTGAATGCCACGGTGGCATAATATAATTTACAACCACAATGCAATATGTTTAGTGAAAATCAAAGTGCAAATACAAAGCGAAACACAGGAGAACCTGTCAAAATTTGAAATTCTTATAAATAAATATGTAAAGTGTTAAAATGATTAAGTGTAAGAACGGTAACCTTGGAAATGTGAGATGTGATAATGCAGTAGAGGTTTGGACAGCAATGTACTTAATGTTAGAGGTGATTTCAGGGCAAGGAGCTAATTTCATCAGATTATCAAAATACATATAAAAGGCTATTGGTTCCTCAAGACAAGCAGAGCACACTGTAATCCAACAGGTTTGCAGCTCTGGCAGTTTCCTATCAGAGCTGAGCCCACAGAATATTACTGTATTCCCGCTCAGGCTCTTTAATCGCAGCACTGTATTTAAAATATGTTATAATAAATCTTATCTTACTCACTTCTGAAGTGAATGCTTAGTTATGCAGATGTGTTTTGTTAAGCTCTCATGGTCAATACTATATTTAAACTGGTTGATGCTCAAATTGAAAGCAAGCCAGTTAACTGATTACAACTATAAAGTTCTACTAATATGTGGATAAAATTGATGCTCCTCATCATTGCAAAGTAAAATGATATCCATGTTTAGGCATTCATGTCAGGAAGTGAATGTATGGAACTGGGGGCAGGTGTGCCAGCCTTATCCTCTCTGCTTCTAAACATCCCATATTTTTTGGGGAAGGTCTGAAAAGTATCTGCAATTGCATTCAAGTGGCAAAGCCATATGGGACTGGCACCTAAGCCCTGCCAAGGCTTCCAGTCACATGGAACTCTCCTGTCAGATTTCTACTTGTGTAAAAGTGGTACCAGAATAGGACCTAAATGTTATATGCAAATTCATATAATACAACTTGGATCCCTTTTGGAACCAGGAAAAAAAATGGTTCTGGAGAGTGAATTGAAATAGGAAAAAAACAGCAGGGGGGTGGGAGAAGGTGGTTACACCCTTTCCTACATTTATTCTTTTCTTAGTTTGAGAAAAGAATAAATGGCTTCCCCAAAAAAGATTGCACCTCAATTTTTGAATGAGGCAAAATGCACACCTTAATGTCTCAGATGGTGATGGGGCATAAGAGAGCAAACTGAGAAAAGAGAAAAAGAAGTATTAAAAGTGAGCCATCTTTGTTGCTGCTTGTGTTGGGTGACATTGTGCATAAAATGTTCATCCTATTGCAAAAAACAAAAACAAAAAAACTACAAGGCAATCCCCCCCCCCCCCTTTTAGTATCATATTTCTGCAATGGTTTTAAGACATCTAGCTAGCTAGCTACACCATGATGGGAAATTTTTTGGGACATTAAGTATTGCTTCTTTTTCTCTTGGCCTGTTCTTTATAAAACTGTTGACATGAATATCAGGACTGAGTCACTTAGTTACACAATAGACTTTTTGCCTATGAGCATGCTTTCATGTAATTAAAATGACAGCCCACCATTTGGCCTGTCTGGAAGAGAGATGTGCCAAGTTTCTTAAGGTTTGCAAACAAGTACGGTACATGTGCAGACAAATACATCAGCACACAAACTGTTACATTACTTTAGCCAACTGTATTCTACTGTATGTAGCTCTAGATGAAGAGACTGCAGTACATTCGTTGTTCTAATTGCCGTGAGCTTGTGATGAGATTTCCATAAATCGTTCCAATCAGCATCACAGTTAAATAAAATAGCACAAGGCAGTGTTATACCATGCATAAGCAAAGTCTGTGGGGCTTCATTTTGAGTAGACCTACCTTGGATTGCATTGCAAGCTTTCTGCAGAAGCATTATTTTATTTTGTCATGATGATGGTTGGATTTGAAATTATTTCTGCAACTACGATAGGATTTAGGACCAAACCATGTATTACAGACAACCTATCAATAGAAACTTTCAGGTGCTGAAAAACATTAGCCAAAATCCTGCTATCTATAGGCATCCTTCAGTCTCGAGAGACTATGGTAACATGCTCTGAATCGAGGAGTGTCCTCTCCAGAGAATGAAGCCTGGGTAAGGTAATATGGAGGATAGGCTGTTACCCAAGCAGCAGATCCCCCCTCTCCACATTGCTGAAATGGTCCAATGGAAAGGCAAGAGCCAATACAACTGGTTCCAGCAATGTCGCAGGAGTTGGCAGAACGACACATGCTGCCTTCGGGACTCCAGCTCCGGATTTTGCCTCGAGGTTAACTCCTGAAGCCTTTTCCATGAGTGGATATAGCCACAAGGCAGTGGAGGTTTGAAATCGGAGTTTTCCTTCTCCTAGATGGGCTGCCTTCCATGGCTGACGAGCCCCACCTACCCGGCACCCGAAAACACAAATTTGGAAATATGAAAGAGGTTTTCTCATTCATATAAAATTCTTGCTACGCTCTTCATGGCCATTGGCACTGCTCAATTTGTTCTCATCCTTAAATCCTGCTATTTAATGTAATAAATCATACTTTGTTGTTTAGTCGTGTCCAACTCTTCGTGACCCTATGGACCAGAGCATGCCACACTAGAGTTGGCCAACTGAATCAATGGGGATTTGGTGAGTCAACTTAAGATCAATTTATTCAAATAAGCCTACTCTAACTGTGACTTACTTTGCATAGTAAATTGCGGTTAGAGTGGAGCTATTTGAATCAATGGAAATTATGGAGAAGTTGACTCACCAAATCCCCATTGATTCAATGGACCTACTCTAGTGTGGTTTATTGCACTACAAAACAGGATCTTGACTGATTATCATAGCAGGAGCTTTTCACCCTTCCTGTTGTTTGTAAGTCTGTTTTCTTTCTTTTTGTGATCAAGTTCTGGATTCAAACACAGACTTCATTTGCAGATACTGTATAATTGCTCGATCATGAAAGCTTCCTTGAATCGTGTCTTTGATATAATAAGGGATTTCAGCTCTCATATAATGATACACAGTATTAGCATTCGATTCCTACTCCCAGGGGAGTTTTCTTAGAATTGTAGACCGCCATGGAAGTTCTAATGCAGTGACAAAACTAGCTTTTGGTTGTGGTGGGTTTTTTGGGCTCTTTGGCCGTGTTTTGAAGGTTGTTCTTCCTGATGTTTTGCCAGTCTCTGTGGCCGGCATCTTCAGAGCACTGGAATAGGAACTCTGTCCATGCTCTGTTGGTGTTTGTTGGATAGTATTTATAGCCGTGGGAATGGCTTTTTTCTTTTTTCAGGAGATAGGGTGATCAGCATGTTTTTGTTGTGATGGGGGGGAGGGAGAGATTATCTGTCACTGTGATTGATGGGTGTTGTTAGCTGGTCTTTTTTTGTGCAATGATCTCTGGCCCTTGTGGCTGGGTAAGAGTTCGTTGACCTTTTGCAGGTTGTATTTTTCAGAATGGGGTGCCAGGCCATGTTTAGTTTCAGGCCTTCTTTTTTCCTGTTGAAGTTTTGGTTATGTTTATGGATTTCAATGGCTTCCTTGTGCAGTCTAACATACAGATTACTGGTGTTGTCCAATACTTCAGTATTTTGAAATAGAATAAACAAGCTGGACATGAAATTCTATTTCAAAACCCAGCCTCCCACATCTTTTGTTTAAAACGGGGTTTTTTTAGGGGGGGCGGAGTCTTTTCCTTGTGTCCTAACTTTGTTTCTCTAGAGATTTAAGCATTTATGTCTACATTTTAGCATTATTTTGATCATTATATTTTGTAATCTTTTTTGTCTGTTGACACCATCTTGATTTTTAGATTTGTTATCTTTTTATATTATATTTCTTTGTTTTTGGGGATGCGGTTTATGTTCATGTTTATTTCATTGCTGGAAACTGCACAGAGTAGTTGCAAGGCCACTATTATATGATGAGGCATGAAAAACCTACTTACCTACCTACCTACCTACCTACCTAGATAATATAAATTAGGGTATGACTAGATGGGGGGATTTGAAGAGATCCAAGTTGCATTTAAAGGGCTCTTATCTTTGGTGTGATCTATTTTATCTTGCACTTGAGTGACCCTTCCAGATACATGGGAGACATTTATTCTCCCACAATAAGGATCTAGATAGCACTTCAGATTGCTCCATTTTTTAATACTTTCAATTATTGATACCCCTTCTACATCCTGTTCCCCACATTTCTTCATAGCTGCCATCTCTCTGGTGACTTCCCTTTTTTGTGTATGTTCTTTAACAAGTGTCATAGTGCTCCAGCAATACATCAACCTAGCATGGACACTCCCTTATATCTGAAATAACACTGCATCATTTCGGATAATATTTTTCAAAATTTGTGAGAAGAGAAAAATAGAGGAGGAAGTTGCTCTGCCATCCTTTCTATTGTCACAATCCGCTGCATACATCACAGGGTTGTCACTGAAGAGGATGCTGTAAGCAATCCCCCATCTCCAAGGAGACTAAGGGGACGCCGGAGATGGGGGATTAAGTAAGTTAAGTAAAAACAAGAAACACAGACAATCCATGAGTTTACACTCAGGCAAATCTGGGCTCTATATGGTAGCAAATACACATGGCCAATTAGATAGGTTAGTCTGTTCAAGAAACCAATGCATCCAATTCCAAAACATTACTCCTTTATTAAGACATATGGTTCAGAAAAGAATTCAGATTATAGTAAAGCATTTCAGTTAGAAACATTTTCATATCAAGCCTGACAAATCACCCCCACCACTCCAGCTATAAAAATAAAACAAGAAATGCATTCTAAACTAGGATATGCATAAGCGTAGTCATTCTTACGTATCCTGAGACTTCACAGTCCATAGTCCAACAGGTAAGGTAAAATCCAGTTGTAATCCATTAGTCCATGTTGGCAAAAAGGCTCCATTCAAAAGTTATAATCCATTTTGGGAAAAAGCATATGTCTGTCCTTTCTCAGTCAAACTCCATCTTTTTCCCCACTTCTCCCAACTTCCTTCTTCTTCCCAGGATGCCTCATAAGGAACACCCCCTCCTGGGTCTTGTTGTCCCATCTAACTTTCTCATGGGAGCTTGAGTTGTTATCATGTTTTGTGGCAGAATTATTATGACTACCAGGAATGTAACTCTCTGGCTCTTCTTAGCAACTAGATAACCAGAGAATGAAGCTTCTCTGAAACAGCATGTAAAATTTTCCTACCACAGACACAGACATTAAATCAAGATGGATGGTATTGGGACACTCTTAGGACTACATATCCCATTCTCGTAACACATAAAAACACAAATCATCACAGATGCTATTCACAACTTTATTTGGGAGTGAATTAAGCAACCACACAGACTACAGAATGAGATAATCAGGAGTGTTCCCAGCCGCCTAGAGTGGTCCTAACCGACTAGATAGGCGGGATATAAATCGAATGAATAAAATAAATAAATAAAATAAATAAATAAACTGCAGTCCTAGCACTGTGCCAGAAAGGAGTGGAACTGCTTGCGAAAGGGGTGAGATGGATCACTCTTACTTAAAACACACGTGGTCTCTGGAAAATAGGGTGAACTAAACTGTGCCAAAGATGAACCAAACAGCAAACGATATGCTTGTCTAATCGCCTTTGAAGGCATAAAGGCTCATTAGACTGATAGAAAGAGACACTTTGTCAGTTCTGAAAAAAACTGGTATATAAACAAAGCCAAATGAGGCCTACCTACAGCCGTTACATGATAATTGACAGGAGTTTGCTCACATTTGACTGCAGGCTCCTTTTATTACAACTTCAGCAAAATGCCAAGAGTGGTACCTGTTTTTTAAAACTAGATCTGTACTTCTCAGTACACTCTTCCCATATTGCTTAACAGCACCAAAGAACAGGACTGTGTAATATGTGCATGAGCACTTCTATAAATAAATAGAGTTTTATCTAGACTGCCTGCGGAAGCAGTATGCTGATAAGTTGGTTACATATGAGTTCCAGGCGTCTAATTATCTGATGCTATCTGATGCATTTAAAGAATCTGAAAAGATCACAAAGGAATAGTGAACAGACATGAAGATATTGCTGCCATTTGTAGACTGGAGGCCTCTTACTGAACAGCTGAAATCCTGTTGCTTAATTTATTGGATCACAACTAGCATAACCCCATTTGAATCAATGAAACTTATGGAAGAGTTGACTCACCAAATCATCATCATCGTAATCTTAGAGCTGCAAAGCTAGAAAGGACCCCATGGATCATCAAGCCCAGCCCCTCTCAAGGAGGCACAGTGGAGAATCAGACTCCCAAGCTCTGGCTCCAAAATCCCCACTAATTCAATGGGCAAACTCTTCTTGTGATGTACTGCAGTAAACAACAAGATTTCAGCCAATGTGTTCCAATCACAGTGTTCCAGAAAGGAAATTTTCTAGAAGAACAGGTCCAGCACTCCCATTAATGAAAAGAATTATTTTCATTCAATTCTATTAATTTTAAAATAATGTAGTTGCACTGCAGCTGAGGGCTAAGTCATAACTTTTTTGTTCTATAGAAAAGTTACCTTTAGAACTACAACACCTAGACTCTCAAATGATAGTTCAAAAAGACTTCTTCCTGGTTCTGAAAATTGGACTCTCCCAACCCCCCTTCGCATTTATTTAGCTGGACCTGAAAATAACACTGCACAGGGCAAGAAACTAGAAATCTGTTTGAAAAGTGGCATTAAGACATACATAAAACTTCAAATCCAAAAATATTCCTTTTGACACACTTTGACATTAATTTTGTGTTGCTTAAGATTTTTTTTGTATGGTGCACTATTCATTTGTTCTTCATGTTTGCCAGAATAGAAAAAGTTACTGTAGTGTTCACCCTTATTATGTTAAGTAGTTATGAATGTTCGTGTTTCAGGCTAATGTTGCTAGGAGGTGGAGCCAAATGAAATGTAAGAAAGAGGCGGAGTCAGAGAGTGAGTCAGGACGAGTCAGTGAGAGAGAGAGAGAGATATTGGAGAAGGAGATAGAGTGTGGTATTTTGGGAGATCTGAGGTGTGATTTGAGTGAAAAGTGAATAAGAACTGTAATGGCAAATAGAAAGTTGTGATTGATGATCATAGAACTTACCTATGATTAATAAGGACAGGACGTGGTGGTGCTGTGGGCTAAACCGCAAAAGCCTGTGCTGCAGGGTCAGAAGACCAGCAGTCACAAGATTGAATCCACGCAATGGAGTGAGCTCCTGTCACTTTGTCTCAGCAACTCGCCAACCTAGCAGTTCAAAAGCATGTAAATGCAAGTAGATAAATAGGTACCACCTCGGTGGGAAAGTAAAATGGCACTCCCTAGTCACGCTGGCCACGTGACAACGGAAACTGTCTTTGGACAAGCGCTGGCTCTACGTCTTGAAAAACGGGATGAGCACCGCCCCTAGAGCCGGACACGACGGGACTAAAAATGTCAAGGGGAACTTTTACCTTTACCTTTATGATTAGTAATAACATTTGTAATCAATAAAAACGTTTTATTTAAAAGACAGCAAAGTTTGGACCTGCATCTTCATCCTTCCAGGAGTAAAGCTGATTTAGTGATCAACTGGTGGAAGCGGAGCAAAAAGGAGTAGTGGTTTGCCTTCGTGTGCTCTGTGTTTGGAGCGTCGCAAGGGGCACGAGGGCAAACGCTGCAGTTACTTTTTTGAACTACATTTCCCAGAATACTCAAGCCAGCATGGACACTCACTACCTGGAATGCCCCAAAAGATATAGCTCAAACAGTAAGTTTTCCCATCTCCAGTATTTACTTATTGTGGATTATCTAATTTTAAAACTTTATTTCAGTTTCATTTTTAATATTGTGTTTTGTGAATGGCATTGGGACCCAAAGTAGAAGAAGGATGGCATATAAAAATTTTGGAACGATAATCCGACGGTACCTTTATCTCCTTTTCCGGTAGACAGGGGCATATACTTCATACTCTTAATGCTTGTTTAAGTGAAATTTAAATGACCTTGAATTTGTTGCAGTTTTGTAAGCTCCACAGAAAAATAAGATAGGAAAAGTCACTTTAAGACCTGGAAATAGAACTGGCCTGGCAATTGAACATTCTCTTTCGCTTAGGTTTTGCCTTCCTTGTCATGGAATGAGGCAAATGGTGTCAGCTACTTCTTTCTTTTATTTTTTTTTACAGTGCAGCAATTTTTTACTTCACTTGCCCAAGAACCATGTTAGCGCAAAATCGCAGAAATCCAGTAGAATCAGCAGAGTAATGTTCAGTCCAGGCAATCCAAATAAATCAAACACACAGGCAGCTTATCCCAACACCAAACGTGTATTTACAGGATATATACAGCAGTAGCAGTCTGGCAGCATAACAGCATAGTGTTCATCACAGAATAGGAAGATACACCTACTGTACAGGCTCACACATACATACTTATGCACATCTGCCTGAGGCCAATCACATTAGACATTACATCATGTATGAGTCAGCACTCTTGAGTCATCATGACTCAGCATTACTACACACCTGTTGATCATGGCTGCTCATTAAAACACCTTGTCCTGCTCAGGCCTGGAAATTATTCTTGATAAACCACTATAACATTTCAAGGAACAGAGAAGCCTCCTACAAGACTGGTGCCCTCTAGATGTGTTGACACCTTCTGTCATCCTGAAGAAGTACGAGTTGTTAAATGGATATTATGGGTATTTTAATCCAACACAAAGGCTCATAGATTAGGTCTGAGGGCCAAAACATCTCATCCTTTGGTGTATACCTGTTTACCTAGACCATGCCACACTTGTGTTTCAGCACAAACACTGCCATTTGAGTCACACATTGGCATTACATTTGACCCATGTGTTGGTGGGTTGATATAATGTGTATGTTAGTTTAGGCATCCTTCAGTCTCAAAAGACTATGGTAACATGCTCTCTATGGAGGACTTGGAACAGCAGCTAGTGTGGCCAAGAAGGCCAATTCGAGAGTGACAATCCCTTCCACACTGAAGACAAATGCAATCTGTCCCCTGTCCAGCTCCTTGGTTTTGCTGGTTTTGGGACTGTCTCTTTGCCTCGGCCTGCTGGACAAGTGTCTCTTCCAATTGGGAGAGGCCGTGATGCACCGCCTGCCTCCAGGCTGAGCACTCAAATGTCAAAATGCCATCAAAAACCCATCTCTTGAGGCCCATTCCTAAGACCTTCAGATCCTGCTTGCAGACATCCTTGTATCGCAGCTGTGGTCCCCCTCTGGGTCGATTTCCCTGCACTAATTCTCCTTACAGGAGATCTTTTGGAATCTGACCATCAGTCATTTTCACAACATGTCCAAGTCAACATAGACGTCGCTGTTTCAGTAATGTATATGTGCTGAAAATTCCAGCTCATTCTTGGACTACTGTATTTGGAACTTTGTCCTGCCAGGTGATATCAAAAATGCGTCGGAGACAACACATATGGAACATGTTCAGCTTCCTCTCCTGCTGTTCACAAAGGGTCCAGGACTCGCTGTAGTATAGGAGTGTACTCAGGACACAGGCTGTATAGACCTGGATATTGGTATGTGCTGTCAGCTTCTTATTAAGCCATACTCTCTTTGTGAGTCTAGAGAACATGATAGCTCCTTTGCCAATGCATTTATCCAGCTCGACATCTAGGGAGAGAGTGTCAGAGATCGTTGAGCCAAGGTACACAAAGCCATGAACAACCTCCAATTCTTGTCTGGAGATGGTAATAGAGGGAGGTGAGTCCACACCCTGGCCCATGACTTGTGTTTTCTTCAGGCTGATTGTTAGTCTAAAGTCTTGGCAGGCCTTGCTAAAACGATTCATGAGTTGTTGGAGGTCTTCAGCAGAATGGGCAACAACAGCTGCATCATCTGCGAAGAGGAAGTCCCGTATGCATTTCAGTTGGACTTTGGTCCTCGCTGTCAATCTACAGAGATTAAAGAGCTTTCCATTTGATGTAGTCCAGAGAGAGACACCTGCTGCAATTCCAAAGCCGTGCTTCAGCATGACAGCAAAAAAGATCCCAAACAGGGTCGGCATGAGGATACAGCCCTGTTTCACTCCGCTTCGGATGTCAAAGGGATCTGATGTTGAGCCATCAAAAACTACAGTGCCCTTCATTTCCTCATGAAAGGATCTGATGATGTTAAGGAGCTGAGGTGGACATCCAATCTTGGGAAGTATTTTAAAAAGGCCATCCTTGCTAACCAAATCAAAGGCCTTTGTGAGATTTATGAAGGCCACAAAGACTGGCTGTCGTTATTCCCTGCGTTTCTCCTGGAACTGTATGAAGGAGAGTACTATGTCAGTGGTGGATCTATTAGCTCAAAATTCACACTGTGATTCTGGATAGACTCTGTCTTCAAGCACTTGGAGCCCCTTCAGTACAACATGGTCAAGTAGCTTCCCTACAACACTGAGAAGAAAGATGCCATGGTAGTTATTGCAGTCGTCCCGTCTCCTTTGTTCTTATACAATATGACAATGTTTGCATCTTTCATGTCCTGTGGTACTCCAACTTCCCTCCAGCAAAGACGAAAGACTTCATACAGTTCAGTGGTGATGATCTCTTTACAGCACTTCAACACTTCAACAGGGATGTTATCCTTCCCAGGTGAGGGAATCCAAGGATGCTTTTACTTCTGTTAAAGTTGGTTCACTGTCCAACTCTTCCAAAAGAGGCAGGCACTCAATGTTAGTTAATGCCTCTTTGGTTGCTACATTCTCCCTGGAATATAGCTCAGAGCAGTGCTGCACCCAGCAATCCATCTGCTGTGCTCGGTCCTGGATGATCACGCCTGTAGCAGACTGCAAGGGAGCAGATTTCTTCTGTATTGGGCCTAAAGCCTGCTTGATACAGTGGACCCTGGACTTATGGAATTAATCTGTATTGGAACTGTGGCTGCAGGTCAAAAATTCCGTAGGCCGAGGGTCCCTTTCCCATAGGATTGCTTTGAAAACCATTCAATCCATTCCAGCCAAAGAAAAAAAAATTCCGGGTTTCCAAAGCTGCGCCCGCTGCCCTCTGCCTTCTGTACCCACTATCCTCTGCCTCACATCCCCGTGGGGACAGGAGGCACAGGGCACCAGGAACAGGAGACAAGAGGGCAGTGGCTGCAGCTTTCTAAGTCCTGAAAGCTGAAAACTGACAGTGGGCGCAGAACGGCTTTCAGCTTCCTGGCTTCCAAAGCTGCAAGCTGAAAGCCAGTCCATGCCCGCTGACAGCTTTCAGGGCTTAGAAAGCTGCACACACTGCTGTCTTGTCTCCTGTCCCCCATATTATTGTACCCAGGCTTCATGCTCTGGAGAGGACACTCCAGCTTCGCATACAGCATCAAAACAACACAGGAAGTAGCAGTTACTGGTTATAAGTCTTTGCTCGATTGGCGTAGAGCATGATGCCCAGGGGTTACTTCCGATGGTGGGAGAGGTCATTGTACCTCACTAGGTAGCTACTGCCCACCTTAAGCTGGGCAGCCCCCAGCCAGTAAGATGCTACCTTGCCACGGTCTGTTAACCCCATGTGGTGCATGGGGTTTAGGGTGAAAGCTGACAAGCAGATCGATAACCCTGCACCATGCAACAATCATAAGAAAACGTCTGCCGTAATGTAGACATGGTCTAGAGGGGCTGGGTAAAAATCAAATAAATAAATAAATAAATAAATAAATAAATAAATAAATAAATAAATAAATAAATAAATAAATAAATAAATAAATAAATGTGTATGTAGACCCTCATTAATTTAATAAGATGAAACTAGTTCAAGCTACAATTTTAAATACATTTTCCTAGGAATAAACGCCACTGAATGCAGTAGGCCTTATTCCCAAGCATGGCGGCACTGTCAGAGAGTCAGAGCTGCACTTTAAAGACTGACCAGGTGAACTTCTATTTCATCATCAAAGTGCTAAAAATTACAGACTCCTTTTGGAGTTCAGTATACCAGAAATCAGTCTGACAGGACCATCAGATAAGATCACACCATCTCAGTGATATTAAAAGCTTAGTGCGAGATATTTCTCCAGCTGTTACTTCGAGATAGCAGGAAACTGATTAACTAAGCTCCCTTATGATTTTTCATTTACCTTCTCTGGATGCTATGATGGATTCTTACTGGGTTATTTACATCAGCCATTTTGAAACACCTAAATCTGACCTTCTCCTTCATGTAATTTTCCTTGATATTGCAGGTATTTGGGTTTTTCCCAGTGACAGAATGCTGATTTCTTTCTACTATTTGAAGTTAAGAGATTAAACACTAGCATAAATGTTATAGTGCCACATCGCGCCTTTTAATATTCCCAAATTCATCCATTGGTTATGAACTGGAAGGGAAGAGAAGCTCCAGGGCTCTGCCAAATATACAGAACATCCTCTATAAAATATTTCTTAAACCAGATGATTTTAACATGAGATCATCCCCAAGCCACTGTCCAAACTGTGGGCAGAGAGGGTGCCTCTAACTGAGAGTGGTTTGGGGACGGTCCTTCATAAAAATCATGTAGATCCATGAGGATCTGTGGCTCCATTTTTATTTTTATTTTTGCCCAAACTGCTCTTTGATCTGCCAACCTTGCACTTCAGGTGTTCCCATTTGCTTCCTTTGTACAGTGTCTCTTTCTCCCTCTCCCCCCTCTCTCTCACACAACACACACACACACACACACACACACACACACACACACACACACACACACACACACACACACACACACACACACACACACACACACACACACACACACACACACACACACAGCCCTGCTGGTTTTTCCTTTTTTTTCTCTCTGCCCATTTTAAACTTTGTTTCACAAAAGCCTGCCTGGGGAGGAAAAGTAAGGATGAATAACGCAAGACAAGGAAGAAGGGAGAGGTAGAGGAAGATAAGGAAAAAAGAAATATCATGACTCCTCTTTGCTCCTGGGTGGTTCCCAACTCCCAGAGACATTCAGGATGAGCTGGCAGGGAAAGTGGCACCAAGGACCACCCACCGTTGCTGGCACTCATCACATCACCTCTTCCTTCCTTTGCAGAGGCAACAGTGAAGTCTTGCTTGCAGTGGACTGGCAAACAAAGAGCGTTCCTCCTATCCACCTCTCCTCCTTCCCCAGCAGAGAGAACTCTCTCTCTCTCTCTCTCTCTCTCTCTCTCTCTCTCTCTCACACACACACACACACACACACACACAAACACACACACACACACACACACACACACACGGAGAACTAACACAGTGACATAGAAATGGGGAGCAATTTCTCACGACAGAGGAGTGCATGTTGTGCAAGTCAATTCGTAAAACTAAGTTTTCCCTGAGTAAAAATAAATGGCTGCTTGAGGAAGAGTTAAAACAATACCGTCCCAACAGAAAAAAACAAGCCGGGGTGGGTGGGTGGTGGTGGGGTTGAGTTTTCTTGTATGCCATGTAGACGCCTTAAAAAAAACTAATTAAAACTTTCTAGACCCAATTCAAATCCTGTTTCTTATGGCAGTGGGATCAAGCTCTGAGTGACTGACTGAATAGTGCTAGTTATGTCCTGTTGAAGTCAGGGAGGTGGAAATTAGTACTGGCTAACCATTCCTGTTAAATTCACAGGGACTAAAGTGTGACTAATTTGCTCTTGGTTAAACCTTCATCAATGACACAAACTCTATGTGGAACTACCTTCAGTTTCATATATACTGGAGGTTCTCACACATGTGTAATGTTTACTTTCCTGTGCAATGAAGACAAAATGTAACTATTCACCGATCCAAAGATGTAACTTCTAGAACACCTAGGAAGGGAGGTACAGGAATAAACAAGTCTATTTCTTTTCCCCGTCAGTTTTACCTATATTCTATCCTGTGTTCATCCTGAATCATTTCTGTATTAATCTGTGATTTTAAAAAATACATGGGAATTCTTATTTAAATTAAATGTTTTCCCCTAAAACATGCTTTTGTGGATGCATCTCCCTCTGCAATTATGTATATATTTTATACACAGTTTTACATGTACTTTTTATTGGGCAACTTTGGTTGTTCCTTTTAGTTAGCAGAGTATGAGGTAGAGACAACCACAACACAGAAACATGGAGAGATCAGCTGAGTCTCATCATCCCCCCATCACCTCTTTGGTGTCTTTTTCCACACAAACTAGCATTTTGCATCTCTCTAGAAGCATTTAAAGTAAAAAAAAGTATCTTTACTTACAGTTACCATTTGCAGTTACAGTCAAAAGAATAAAAAGGGGGGAAATGGAATCTCCTCCACATGGAAGGGACCCCCCATGCTTGTTGCTTGGTTGGAGATCAGAAGAAGACTGTCAACTAGAAAGATAGTGGAAGCAAGCAAACAAAAAGGAAGAGAGGATGGAGGTTTGCCTCAAATGCCGGAGGTGGGAAAAGAACTTTACCAATTAACTGAGTGGAAAAGGATAATCATATTAGGCTGTAAAGCCCCATCCCACAGATACCCAGTGTTCGTGCATGCAAGATTACTATTTCCCCAACATTCTTTGAGTGGAGCATTGCATTGTAAAATTGGAAAAATATCACAGTCATAAAGATAAGTGCTTTTTGTATGGGGAAAAAGGTCATTTTATGTAAAATGATATAAATTAACCCTCCTTTATCATTAAGAACTGGAACCATGAAGAATTGCATCTCTAGCAACTTATACTAACAAAGTTTTAACAAGGTGTCCCTGACAGATAGAAATAGGTATAAAATAGGGGCAATCATTTATCAGGTCAGATGCCAGAAAAGAGAGACTATTCCCAGCAAATAGGGACTGTTGGGAGCATATGCTGTGATCAATTGCCTCCACTTTGATTTAGTTGAGCTGATTGATAACCTAGACAACAGCTGAACCTTATCATGGCACAGCAGTAAACCTGTCAATTGAAGATGGATATTTTTGTTTATGCAGAAGAGAGTTAGAGACAGATAGAATCAATGCTTTCGTGGTCGTTGGCACCTAGAATGCTTTGTTTATATCAGGCAACAGGAATTGTGAAAGCATAAAATGTAAACATGGATTCTCAGTTGAGGGCCCTGCCACTTGACCCTTTGGAGCATGGCTTGATCTTGTTTATTTTATATCCCACCTGCCTTCCCAAATTGGGACTCAAAAGCAGTTCAACACGTTAACTAAAAAGGTACAATTTATACTATAAAAAGCTATAATATTATATCACAATAACAATATTAAAACAGAACTGAATCAAAAGAAAGGGCTTTGCTTGTGGCATGAGGACAAAAAAAGGTGCTAGCTTAGTCTCGCTTGGAGAGAAGGCCGTCTTGTGCCAAGCGTGAGAAAGGGTTCCCCCCCCCCCAGAGATCTCAAAGACAGGCAGGGCTTCTTATGAGAGAGTTCTTTAATGTAGGCTTTGCTGCATTCTATAATTTGCTTCCATGTGCTCTTTACTTTAAGAAACAACAAGCTGGAACTCAAATGGTCCTACTACAATCTAAAAAAAAAAAAATCCTTTGGTTACTTTGGTGAAAATGCAGAAGTTTTTAAATGAATTCAAGGATTTATATTGATTTAACAGGTGGCTATTCTCTTATGGCATAGACACAGGGGCGGTTAGAAGATAACAATTCTAGCTCACTGTCAGTCTTATGTAACTGTCTTATGTGATAGTCCAGAAGTAAGTGCTGTTCAATAAAGCAATGTCTTATTTGCTGCCGGTCATGTGAAACCTCATTGAAAGAATAACTGGCCAAAACGAGTGTGCCAAAGAGTGATATTGCTTCTTGAGGAGGTGAACACCAAAAGCCTTAGGAGTCGAGGGCCTCAGGGATGTGGAGTGAAACAGCAGGAATGTTTCTATTTTGGGCAGAAACTTTTAGAGGTCATTAGGGACTGGATAACTGATCAGATCTTGATAATCCTGGATCTATGTAGCTGTATTAATATTGAGGGACAATTGTTCATTTAAGGCGTTATGCTCCTTTTAAAGATAGAAGCTTGTTGTTCTGTTGTTTTAGTAGACAGTGGGCTCTTCCAGATCTGATGTTTATACTCCCTTGTTCTGCCATGATTTTTGTTGCTTGAGTCTGCAATTTAGCTGGGTTTACCAGCATTCCCCTCTAAACCAGGTTTGAGGAGTAGGAAGTAGAGATGTGCACTTACTGTGGTTCAGCACTGTTGTCACAGGTGTTACATGGGCGTCCCAGCTCTGTATCTTCCTAGTAACCTATGGAAGTCAAGGCGTTCACATCTCAGTGATAATTCAATTACACTGACTATTAAGGCTTTCTTGAATATTGTATGCACTGAACAAATGCTGGTCAATTTTATTACACTGTGGGCAAGATCCTCTTGCATAATGTTACGGGATGCAAACTGTAATATTCCTCATCATCTGGAACAGGTTTAAATTAATTTTAAGCTTCCTATCTCCCTGTTTCAGGTTCTGAGGCTCTGTTTTGCCTTTGGCAAGCCTTTGGATGGGGAAGGAAAACTTTAACCACAATAAATCACTGCTCATGGGAATGGGATTTTGGCCATTAGGCAGTAAAGTATGATACAGCTATATAGTATTAGTGGAAAAGACCTAAGGTCCTAAAAGAAAAAGGACAGAAGGAAAGATGGAGGACATCCATATAGTATGGTGCAAATGAGTCAGCAACTGCACATCTTTAAAAATAAACCAGAATAAAGGAAGATAAATTTAAATTACATGAAATGGAACTTGTTCTTTGTTAAGACTTAGAGCGTGGTTTGTTGTTGTTTGGTTGTTAAGTCATGTCCGACTCTTCATGGCCCCATGGACCAGAGCACGTCAGGCCTTCCTGTCTTCCACTGCCTCCCGGAGTTGGGTCAAATTCATGTTGGTAGCTTCGATGACACTGTCCAACCATCTTGTCGTCTGTCGTCCCCTTCTGCTCTTGCCTTCACACTTTCCCAACGTCAGGGTTTTTCCAAGGAGTCTTCTCTTCTCATGAGATGGCCAATGTATTGGAGCCTCAGCTTCAGGATCTGTCCTTCCAGTGAGCACTCAGGGTTGATTTCCTTCAAAATGGATAGGTTTGTTCTCTTTGCAGTCCAGGGGACTCTCAAGAGTCTCCTCCAGCACCACAGTTCCAAAGCATCAATTCTTCAGCTGTGAGGCTTCTTTATGGTCCAGCTCTCACTTCCATACATTGCTACTGGAAAAACCATAACTTTGATTATGCAGACCTTTATCGGCAAGGTGATGCCTCTGCTTTTTAAGGTGCTGTCTAGGTCTGTCATCACTTTCCTCCCAAGCAGCAGGTGTCTTTTAATTTTGCGGCTGCTCTCACTATCTGGAGTGATCATGGAGCCCAAGAAAGTAAAAATTTTCTGACGTTGAGCTTCAGACCATTTTTTGCGCTCTCTTCTTTCACCCTCATTAAGAGGTTCTTTAATTCCTCCTCACTTTCTGCCATCAAAGTGGTATCATCTGCATATCTGAGGTTGTTGATATTTCTTCTGGCAATCTTAATTCTGGCTTGGGATTCATCCAGTCCTGCCTTTCGCATGATGCATTCTGCATTCTGCATATAAGTTAAATAAGCAGGGAGACAATATACAACCTTGTCATACTCCTTTCCCAATTTTGAACCAATCAGTTGTTCCATATCAAGTTCTAACTGTTGCTTCCTGTCCTACATATAGATTTCTCAGGAGATAGATAAGGTGGTCAGGCACTCCCATTTCTTTAAGGACTTGCCATAGTTTGTTGTGGTCCACACAGTCAAAGGCTTTTGCGTAGTCAATGAAACAGAAGTAGATGTTTTTCTGGAACTCTCTGGCTTGTGGCGTGTGAAATGAGTGCAATTGTATGGTAGTTGGGGCATTCCTTGGCACTGCCCTTCTTTGGGATTGGAATGTAGACTATCTTTTCCAATTCTCTAGACACTGCTGAGTTTTCCAAACTTGCTGGCTTATTGAGTGTAGCACCTTAACAGTGTCATCTTTTAAGATTTTAAATAGTTCAACTGGAGTGCCATCACCTCCATTGGCTTGTCCACCAAATCGAGTTCTTTAAATCTGTTCTTCACTTCTACTGTGTATTCATAAGGGTTTTGGTGTAGATTATACCTGACTAGCCCAGTTGTTTTTCTACTTTCTTCAGTTTAAGCTTGAATTTTGCTATAAGAAGCTGATGATCAGAGCCACAATCAGCTCCAGATCTTGTTTTTGCTGATTGTATAGAGCTTCTCCATCTTTGGCTGCAGAGAATATAATCAATCTGATTTCGGTATTGCCCATCTGGTGATGTCCATGTGTAGAGTCGCCTCTTGTGTTGTTGGAAAAGAGTGTTTGTGATTACCAGCTTTCTTGACAAAACTCTATTAACCTTTGCCCTGCTTCATTTTGAGGCCAAACTTGCCTATTGTTCCTTTTATCTCTTGAATCCCTACTCAAGCATTCCAGTCCCCTACAGTGAGAAGAACATATTTCTTTGGTGTCAAGTTGTAGACGGTGTTGTAAGTCTTCATAGAACTGGTCACTTTCAGCCTCTTTAGCATCAGTGGTTGGTGCATAAACTTGGATTACTGTGATGTTGAAAGGTCTGCCTTGGATTCATATTGAAATCATTCTATCATTTTTGAGATTATATCCCAGTACAGCTTTTCCCAATCTTTTGTTGACTATGAGGGCTACTCCATTTCTTCTACGGGCTTCTTGCCCACGATAGTAGGTATGATAATTGTCTGAATTGAATTCGCCCATTTCCGTCCATTTTAGTTCACTGATGCCCAGGATATCAATGTTTATTCTTGCCATCTCCTGTTTGACCACATCCAAGGTTCATAGATCTTACATTCCAGGTTCCTATGCAGTATTTTTCTTTGCAGCATCGGACTTTCCTTTAACTTCCAGGTGCGTCCGCAGCTGAGCATTCTTTCGGCTTTGGCCCAACCACTTCATTAGCTCTGGAGCTACTTGTCCTTGT
The DNA here is from genome assembly GCF_051106095.1 of Pogona vitticeps. NCBI lineage: Eukaryota > Metazoa > Chordata > Lepidosauria > Squamata > Agamidae > Pogona > Pogona vitticeps. The sequence continues at coordinate 41,895,547 of NC_135788.1, read as the reverse complement.
CCTCCGCTGTTCCTCAGTAGCATGTTCCTCCAACCTGAGGGGCTCATCTTCCAGAGTCATATCTTTTAGCCTTTTGTTTCTGTCCATGGAGTTTTCTTGGCAAAGATACTGGAGTGGCTTTCCAGTTCCTGCTCCAGGTGGATCGCGTTTAGTCAGAACTCTCCACTATGACCTGTCAGTCTTGGGTGTCCCTGCACGGCATAGCCCATAGCTTCTTTGAATTACTCAAGCCCATTCACCACAATAAGGCAGCATTCCATGAAGGGGAGAGCATGGTTACATGTAGGGAAAAACTATGTTTTAAATATGGAACTACATGACACACATGGAAGTGCAGATTATTTTTTGCCTGGGAAGCTTGTATTTTTGTTTGGAAAGCAAGGCATTTTGCTTGGCCGTTAGAGGGTCCTTTATTTTAAATCAGCTGTGAAAAAACTGATTTATTTTGGATCATTTTGACATATGTGAATGCTTCTGTTTAAATTGTATCTGTGGGGTTTGCCATTCACTGGTGTGCCTTCCCTCTCACCAGCTCTAGCTGGCAGTTCCATGCTTCTTCTCCTTCTCCACCTCTCTCTCTGTCCGTTTGTCCCTGTTGCCCTCCTTTAGGAGCCTAGGAGCCTATAGTCAATGCCTCTGATGTGTTTCAGCCCCAGCTCCCTTGCTTCCTCTCCTTCTCCACTTCCTCAGACTGACATCTTAACTTGTGAGATAACAGATGGTAGTGCTTACGGAAATTTAAGACAAAGCCTCAAATGCAACAATTCTAAAAGCCAGTGTAGCCCTCTCAACCAATATACAACACATGGGCGCACCTGGAAGTTACCATAGCAACTGTTGTCTCCTTGGTGGTGGCAATTGGGCATGTGCCATTTGTGTATTTGTTTGTTGACTCAAGTCCCAGAATTTTCCTTCTGCCAGACCTACACTTAAATTGTGCTGAACTGGAGAAAGACCCAGCTTTCATGGTCTAGGACAGGCTGAACTAAGACCTAGCTTTCTGATGGTTGTTGTGGGTTTTTCGGGCTCTTTGGCCGTGTTCTTCCTGATGTTTTGCCAGTCTCTGTGGCTGGCATCTTCAGAGGACTGGAGTAGGAACTCTTGTCCATGCTCTGTTGCTGTTTGTTGGATAGTTGAGCATTTATAGCTGTGGGAACAGCTTTTGTCCTTTTCAGGAGATAGGGTGATGATGGTGATCAGTGTGTTTTTGTTGTGGATATATTGTTGTGATAAGGGGGAGAGATTATTTGTCACTGTGATTGATGGGTGTCTTTAGCTGGTCTTTTGTGTGCAGCGAATACTGGTCCTTGTGGCTGGGTAGAGTTCATTGACCTTTTGCAGGCTGTATTTCCAGCTTGTTTTAGTGCATGTTCAGCTACTGCTGATTTTTCCGCTTGTTTTAGTCTGCAGTGTCTCTCATGCTGGACATGAAATTCTATTTCAAAATACTGAAGTACTGGACAACACCAGCAGTCAATATGTTAGACTGCACAGGCAAGCCATTGAAATCCATAAACACCAGCAGAGCTTCAACGAAAAAAAGGAAAGTCTAAAAATGAACAAGGCCTGTCTCCCAGCACTGAAAAATACAGCCTGCAAAAGGTCAATGAATGATCCCGGCCATGAAAGCCTTAGAGAATACACCTAGCTTTCTGTTAGAAAATAAAGGTGAACTGGTGCAAGCCAGCTCAGGCTATCCTAGGCTATGAAGCCATCCAAGGCAACACAATTTAGGTGTGGGTCTGCCAGGTGGAACTTCCAGAATAAATAATTCTGGGATTTGGAGTTCACATCCCCCAAACAAATGGGAGGTTTGTAAGCATCTGAGTGTCTCAGCATGAGCTTCTGTCCTCTCCAGGATTATGAAAGAGTAGCTCACTTTGCTTGGTGTTTGGCTTTTAGGGCTGAAGCAGAGGGCTCCTCTGAAGTCTGATTTAATAAACAAGGAAAGTCATCTCAGATATTTCTCTGTAACATTAAGGTGTTTTTAAATCTGATTACTGGCTACCTCTGAGGTTTGTTTCTGGCCTCATGTCACTCACTCAGAGATATAGCACATGCTTTGGAAGCCAAAGAAATTGGATTCAATTTACTACAATTCTAGGTGGTGCTGAGAAACACGCCTTTCTAAAACCCTGAACTGCTGCTGACGATCATTACAGACCAGGGATGGGGAATGTGTTGGATGCCAGCTCCCATGCTCTCTCACCACCAGCTGTGTTGGCTGTCATTAATGGGAATCACAGTCCATTGAAATCCACAGTGGTATGCATCCCTCACCTGTTACAAATAATACAGGGCTCGCTGGACCAGTGACCAAACTAAGTCATCTTTGCTCAACCTTTGAATGTTTTTGTTTGCATTCTGTGTGCATGTGTGTGTGTGAGAGAGAAACACACGCACATCCACACACACACACCCCACACACACACAGAGAGAGAGAGCAATCCAAGAGAAGACAAGGGCTCTGTGTTCCAACAAAGAAACTGGCTGGAACACAGAGGATGCCAGATAACTGGGGAGAAATGATGGTTTGAAGTTATTGAAAGGAATGCTGAGTCTTATGTTTGAGAACTTCTAACGATAATAATTTTAGCCCTACTTTTAAGTACTTTCCTTCCTCTGGTTTTATGTAATCTTCTTCAGCGTCTTTGAATGCCTGCAAATTTTGTTCCAGTGTACTTTTAAATAAATGAAACTAACTGTATAGTCAGTCATAGTACAGAATAATAAAGCTTTCAGCAGGCTGTTATGATCCATTATATTTCCCTTGGAAAAGGTCCAGTTTCACATCAAATGTACCTTTATTTGAGTATTGCCAGTTTGATGCTCCAAATGCTTGCCTAAATTGTGCTCAGTGACTGTTGCATATAATTCAAGCAGTCAATAGCTGAGGGTTCATTATAAATTACACAGTGATGCATTTAAAATGAGAAAAAACTTATGTAACTGGGCTTGCACATCTAAACCTGTAATAACTGATTTTAGAAAATGTCTTAGCAAAGGCTTGTGTAACCGTGGAGTAGGAGGATAATTGGAGCTGCCCTGCATGCAGCTCTCTGCTAGAGTTCAACTCCTCTAGACCTAAATTCCCAACACATCCAGATCCTGTCCTCATCTCATTATTTTCCTTATGGCATATGCAACTGAAGTTGATTGACGTCACCTTGCATGGGTAGGATATGCCACAGCAACCTTGGAAACATTACCTTTTTGAAGGAGAAATCCTATGATCTACCCAATCAGTATGGGCAGTAGTTCATAAAGTAACTGCTCCAAGTGCTGGACAAAGATGGTGGTTGCTCTAGCTTTTGTTCTTTTTTGTTTGCCAAAGAGAACACCGCACTTACCAAGAGAACGGCAAACATACAGAATCCACAATTCCCCAGAGAGCATATTCAGTGCCTTTAAAAGGGCAACATTGCACCACCTGAACCTACCAAGGAGCCTGGTGTTCACAAAGATCAGCAGCTATCACTGTTTATCTGAAAAGGAGTGAGAGATTATCCACAAAAGTATCCTTAGAGACAGATTCTACATAAGCATAACATCAGTGCCCCTGAAGAAGGCTAAAAGTGCAATCGCCGAAATGCATTGTGCTTATCTTTGGATAAAGTATTGATACCCATTTTTACATCCTGAGACCACCGTCTCTCTTTGCTTGACAGTGTTAATAGGGACAGTGGGAGTTCTAATCTGCACATGCCCCATACTTGTTTTAAACTCATTTCACATTTTGACAGATATGATTTCTGGATCAAAATATAGCTCTGTTCAGGGGTTCGACAATGAAAGTGCAAAAGGACTTCTGAAAACATGTGATCCCCACTGTCTTCAGACACCAATGCTGTATCACAGCGGTTCCCAACCTTGGGTAATTCAGGTGTTCTTGGACTGCAATTGCCAGAAGCCTTCACCACTAGCTGGGCTGGCTGGGGTTTTTGGGAGTTGTAACTCCCAAAAATTGTCCAAGAAGACATGGGTTACCCAAGACTGGGAACCATTGCTGTATCAGGTATAAAACTGGGACCACTCTGAAGCTGGTTCCTGGTTTCATTGGAGCTTTGTACAAACATAGACCCCTTCCTGTACAAGCCAGAAGTATAGCTGACATGCACACACAGCTTGTAGGACAGAGCTACAGTGGTACCTTGACTTATGAACATCTCCACTTGTGAATGTTTTGAGTTACGAATGGCTCCGTTCGCAAAATGTTGCTTCGACTTGCGAACGGAGCCGCAACTTACAAACGAAAAACAAACAAACAGAAAAACAACTTTCCTGCCCTTTTTTTTTTATCTAAGTTCATCTTAGGTCAAAAGAAGGAAAAATAAAAAAAAAATCTCTCCCTAGTGATAGTACGGATTAACCGGCTTTGAATTAGTTCCTTGGGACCTACGAACAGCGCCTTGACATACGAACGAAAAATAGCCTGCACGGATTAAATGGTTTTCAATACATTCCTATGGGAAATCTTGCCTTGACTTACAAAGTTTTTGACATACGAACACCGTTCCAATACAGATTAAGTTTGTAAGTCAAGGTACCAGGGACAGACCAAAGGATAGGGCAAATTGATTGATGGTTTTTTTCCCCTTCAATGCTCTCTGGAAACTTGGGAAATTTGGGACTCAATGAAGTCTGAATCTCTGTCCTCAAGGGGGAGGGGAGATTTGTCTCTTTTTTTCTCATTTTTTTCTCTTCTACTTTATCTTATATTGCACATTTGTTTGTAGCTGATAGATTTATATGTTCAAATTAAATAATGATTTTTTTAAAAAAAGGTACCACTGTGGTATTTTTTAAAAGCCCTTAAATCAGTGGTCGAGAAACAGGGGTAAATTACCCTAAATGGGATAAAAGTGAAAATCCTGGGGGTAATGAGCAGAGTGCTACCTCCTCCCTCCCTCCCACCCCTAACCTCTGTGGCCAAACCGCAAATTGTAAGCCACCTCTCTCTGTTACTTCCTTGGTTGCAGCAGGGCACTTGTAAATCCTCCGTTCTTTCAGAGATCGGAGATAAGCCTGCTTGATTGGTTACAGCTGTGGATTAACCCCGGGCAATTAATCAATCAGGGGTTCTGAATGACTGCTTCCTCCGGAAATGACTGCAAGCAAGCAGGAGGAGGGAAAGGATCAAGTTAACGAGGGAAGGAAGGTGCGAGAGACCGAGGGCTTCATCAACCTTATTTAAATGTATGTAGAAAATATATGGAGACAATGGAGGGAGGGATGGTGGGTGGATGTGTGTGTGTGTATGAGAGAGAGAGAGAGAGAGAGAGAGAGACTGTCTCAAAACTATGAAAAGGAACAGGCAAGCAAAAGAGAATTTTGTGGCTGTTGTCACCCTCTGCACTGATCATGGAGCCCAAGAAAGTAAAATCTGTCACTGCCTCCATATTTTCCCCTTCTATTTGCCATGAGGTGATGGGACCAGCGGCCATGATCTTATGTTGAGCTAAAGACCATTTTATGCGCTCTCCTCTTTCACTCTCATTAAGAGGTCCTTTAATTCCTCACTTTCTGCCATGCTTTCTAGTTCTTCTGCCCCTTCAAAATTCAGCTTGTACTTCTGGAAGTTCTTGGTCCACATACTGCTGAAGCCTGCCTTGTAGGATTTTGAGCATAACCTTGCTAGCGTGTGGAATGAGTGCAATTGTACGGTACTTGGAGCATTCTTTGGCACTGCCCTTCTTTGGGATTGAGATATAGACTGATCTTTTCCAGTCCTCTGACCACTGCTGAGTTTTCCATTGATGATGATTTAAAAAAATAGTGCACTGGTCCTTTGATATTGGGCTGTGGCACCAGGGTGGGTGACATGACCTTTAGCCTGGGTTTGTTCCTTTTTGCATGCCACACATAGAATGATTAAAGTGGTAGGGAAAGCCCCCCCATTCTGCGTTGGCTGTCTCTAGCAAGCATGTCATTGCTAGCACCACTCTGGCAGTCAATGATGATGATTAAATCCTCTGCCAGCTAGCAAAAATTTAATGCAACTTGCTAGGCACTTTGGACACCTTATTACTCCCTATACCACACCATGGCTGGAGTGCAATGTGTTCCAGCAAAAATAGTGCACATCTTTATCAAGTTTGGTGCATCCTGCTAGTTTGGTACACAGCCTGTGTAGATTCAATAATATTTTAATTCAAATAATGTATTATTTCCTTCCTTTCGAATCAAGGGGACAATGTCGGCGTATATAAATTTTTTAGGGGGGTAAAAGGTAAAGTTCCCTGACCCCTGCCTTAAATGGTACTTACTGGAATGAAACATGGCTTGACAAATGAAAGTTTGCTGAATGAAGGTTTTAAGGTAATGCTGTCTGTAGTGGCTCCCAAACTTGGGTCCCCAGATCTTTTTGGACTACAACTCCCAGAAATCCTGGCTGGCACAGCTAGTGGTGATGGCTTCTATGCATTTTAGTCCAAGAACATCTGGGGACCGAAGGTTGGGAACCACTGCAGGCTTTTTGTCTTCAAATATTTTGGGGAGGAAATTTTTGAATCTCTTACAAAATGCCATCACAAAATTCCAAGCACATATTTTCTGCTCTTAAGGACCAAACTTGATTTTGCAGAAGGGGATATTTGCTGTTCCACCTCAATCAGCAAAATTTTAAGCTAACCTGAGGTACCTGTTGGTTAATTCAAATGACTTAATCTGGTTGAAAACAGGTAAAAAGACCTTGTAACCTGAAGATCTAGAGGTGTCCAGTGTTAATTTTTGTAGGCTTGAAACAGCACTTCTGTGCATGTATGTGTGGGCATAAGCACAGTGGGGATTACTTCTAGATAAAACCACATAGGATTATTGTGCTGTCAATTACCTCTAATTCTTTTAACACACACCAGTAGAAAATGTGCAGCCAGGATGGTAATTCAATTGTAATTTGGATTAATGCCAGAATGATCGCTATAATGTGGTTAGCTCACACACACACTTAACATAGCCATAATAAACTATCATTAAATTGCCCGTGCACAGGGTGTAGGCGATAAAGGGACATGCAGTTTTAAGTAAATCATCTTCTTGGGGGGGAAAAATCTTCCATGCAGTTTGATAATGTACTCTTCTACTCCAGCATTTAATTTAAATTAAATAAAATTCCCAGAGAATAAAGAAGCTTCACAGTTATGAATTATCCTACAAAGAATGAACAGTGGCTTGTTCCTATTATACTATACTCTTTATTTATTGTCTAAACTTCATTAGTAAAATATTTAATCAGGGGAACCTGAGCAAGAGACAATTAGGAGGGATCACTTAGAATTGGGGGGGGGAGGAAATCTGATAATCATACCCAACAAGACATCTTTTGTTTATCTTTGAACATCTGCTTTGACATCTCTCATTGGATGCTTCACCATCTTCAGATCTTCATCTCAGAGAACAGAAAGTCTGTCTTCACAGGAAAACAAAAGTATTTGGATTTAAGATTTGGTTTTGAAATCACAGAATGTTTAATCTTGTTGTCATGTTAGCTTCCCAGTAATTAAATTAAATTAAGTTATGTTATATTATGTTGTGTTATGTTATGTTAATAGTAATATAACTGTAGCAACAGCCTTTTATCTGCATATTTCTGGCTGTCTTTGTACTGATTTAGGAAAATGCAGGCTAATCCTTAATAGATCATCTTCAAAAACCACATCAGAGTCTTCTGATAGGCACTTTTGAAAGGGTGTCATTTACATTTTTATCATTTCACCAGCAAAATATTATTTGCAAGTGAAGAAGCAATAATGTCAGTTTTACTACAGCGAGACTAGCAAATGCCCCCTCCTCTCCATGCACACACTTCAGGCACTTTTTTGGTTACTTGTGGAAAAAAAAATGAGTAAGCATTTTCTGCTGCAGGGGGAGCAAATGTCTTTTATGAAGCAGCCAATCACTCCTGTCGGTTTGAAGTTTCTGAAGAAAAGTTTGGAGAAGCTGTGGCAGATCTAGAGACATTTGCCAATCTCATAACGATGCAGTAAAGACAAGACAGAACGTCCGGAATGTGATATCGTGTGAGCAGTTTATGGGGTTGCATAGGATGAGAGATTATCTCATCGGTGAACAATGCTTCCATTGCAAAGCAGTTTTGTGAGGGGTGAAATCGAACATTACAGCCAGAGCATTAAAGCTTCAGATTCAGGCTGCTGTAGCTGTAAAAAATTCAAAAGAATACTGTGAAGAGATGAACCTGGTTTTGAAGTGGGATGTCGTAGGAGGCAGCCTGTAGACCGAGTAGGGTGGCGGCGGCTTACCCTCAAATATGGTGCCCATCTCTGCTATTGTCACAAAATATTGGCTACTGTTTTGGGAACAAATGGAGCTATTTTATAGTGAATCAGATTCCTGATCCATCTACCTCAGCAATGGAGTGGGGAATATTTCTCTTCATGAGGCTCACATTCCCCCAGGACAGGGCCCTCATTCTGGCAATGGGTGAGAGTCTTTCTGTCTGTCATGGCTATCTCTTTTTCCCACCCCCTCACATAGGGAGTTAGGGTCAGCATTTTCTTAGAGATAAGCACCGGCTTCATGTTTAAGTCTGATTGCTGAGGCATAGGACTCCAAGGAAATAATGTAGCTGAAAGAAAAGTGTTCTGCCAGCCTCCAAATGTGAAGCTCCTGTCTCGGCTAGTTTGTGTTTTAGTCCCTCTCTCCTTTTTTCATGCATGTGCACTCCCACAGATTTGATACATATCTCCAGGCCATGTTGAATTGCAGTAGCTCCCGTGAATTTCAAACAGCCGTATCTAAGAAACCTGAAAATGCCAGGGAATTGTCTAGGGTACTTTCTGTAGGGATGGGATTTTTACATTGCTAGGACTCCCCATCCCAGGATTCACAAACAAACAAAAACCAGAGAGGTCTTTCTATCACAGCAGATGGAATGCTGGGTACAGCACTACTCTGAGCTATATTCCAGAGAGAATGTAGTAACCGAAGAAGCATTAAATAACATTGAGTGCCTGCCTGTCTTGGAAGAGCTGGACAACGAACCAACCCTAGCAGAAATAAAAGCGGCCTTGGACTCCCTCGCCTCCGGCAAGGCACCTGGAAAGGATAACATCCCTGCTGAAGTGCTGAAATGCGGTAAGGAGATCATCACCACCGAACTGTATGAAGTCTCTTGTCTCTGCTGGAGGGAAGGTGGAGTACCACAGGACATGAAGGATGCAAACATCGTCACATTGTACAAGAACAAAGGAGACAGGGGTGACTGCAATAACTACCATGGCATCTCTCTTCTTAGTGTGTTAGGGAAGCTGCTTGCCCGTGTTGTGCTGAAGAGGCTCCAGGTGCTTGCAGATAGAGTCTATCCAGAATCACAGTGCGGATTTCGAGCTAATAGATCCACCACTGACATGGTATTCTCCCTCCGACAGCTGCAGGAGAAATGTAGGGAACAACAACAGCCACTCTTAGTGGCCTTCATAGACCTTACAAAAGCATTTGATCTGGTTAGCAGGGATGGCCTTTTTAAAATACTTCCCAAGATTGGATGTCCACCTCGTCTCCTTAATATCATCAGATCTTTCCATGAGGGAATGAAAGGCACTGTAGTTTTTGACGGCTCAACATCAGACCCCTTTGACATCCAAAGCGGAGTGAAACAGGGCTGTGTCCTCGCACCAACACTTTTTGGGATCTTTTTTGCTGTCATGCTGAAGCATGCCTTTGGAGCTGCAACCGAGGGCGTCTATCTCCGGACTAGATCAGATGGAAAGTTCTTTAATCTCTCTAGATTGAGAGCGAAGACCAAAGTCCAACTGAAATGCATGCGGGACTTCCTCTTCGCAGATGATGCAGCCATTGTTGCCCACTCTGCTAAAGACCTCCAACAACTCATGAATCATTTCAGCAAGGCCTGCCAAGACTTTGGACTAACAATCAGCCTGAAGAAAACACAAGTCATGGGCCAGGGCGTGGACTCACCTCCCTCTATTACCATCTCCAGACAAGAATTGGAGGTTGTTCATGACTTTGTGTACCTCGGCTCAACCATCTCTGACACCCTCTCTCTAGATGTCGAGCTGGATAAACGTATTGGCAAAGCAGCCACCATGTTCTCTAGACTCAAAAAGAGAGTATGGCTCAATAAGAAGCTGACGACACATACGAAGATCCAGGTTTATAGAGCCTGTGTTCTAAGCACACTCCTGTACTGCAGTGAGTCCTGGACCCTTTGTGCCCGGCAGGAGAGGAAGCTGAACACCTTCCATATGCGTTGCCTTCAACGGATTTTTGGCATCACCTGGCAGGACAAAGTTCCAAACAGAGCAGTCCTAGAACGAGCTGGAATATTCAACATGAATACATTACTGAAACAGCGATGTCTACGTTGGCTTGGGCACATCGTGAGAATGGCTGATGGTCGGATTCCAAAGGATCTCCTCTATGGAGGATTAGTGCAGGGAAAGCGCCCCAGAGGGAGACCACAACTGCGATACAAGGACATCTGCAAGCGAGATCTGAAGGCCTTAGGAATAGACCTCAACAGATGGGAAACCCTGACATCTGACCAGCCTGGAGGCAGGCAGTGCATCATGGCCTCTCCCAATTTGAAGAGACCCTTGCTCAGCAGGCCGAGGCAAAGAGGAAGTCACATAAGCAGCAAAACCAGGGAGCCAGACAGGGGACAGACTGGGTTTGTCTTCAGTGTGGAAGGGACTGTCACTCTCGAATTGGCCTTCTCAGCCACACTAGGCGCTGTTCCAAGCCCTCCATACAGAGCACGCTACCATAGTCTTTCGAGACTGAAGGATGCCTAACTAGCTTCCTCCAAGTTGCCCCACTGCTCCATAGGAAGTAGGGGGAGCCTCTCCTTGAACCATCTTTCCCATAAAATATTGGGGCAACTGGGACTGAAGGGGGAGTGTTCCCTTGTTTTTCCCAGCCAACATTTGTGTATTGAATTTTAAAAAATTGTGACAGGAAGGCCTCTTTTCTGCCTTTGGTTTTTGCAGTTTCAGTCCCGGAATTCTGCCTGTGGGGTTCTGGATGAATTCTGGAACTGGGAGTCCTAGAAATCCAAAATCCCAGCCTTAAATTAGATTAGGTATCCCTCAGTCTCAAGAGACTATGGCAGTGTGCTCTGAATGGAGGACTTGGAACAGCATTTAGTGTGGCTGAGAAGGCCAATTCGAGAGTGACAATCCCTTCCACATAAAAGACGAATTACAGTCTGTCCCCTCAGCTCCCTGATTTTGCTGGTTTTGGGACTTGGCCTGCTGAACAAGTGTCTCTTCAAAATGTGAGAGGCCATGATGCACCACCTGCCTCCAGGCTGAACACTCAAATGTCAAGGTTTCCCATCTGTTGAGGTCCATGCCTAAGACCTTCAGTTCCCGCTTGCAGACACCCTTGTATCGCAGCTGTAGTCCCCCTCTGGGGTAATTTCTCTGCACTAATTCTCTATATAGGAGATCTTTTGCAATCTGACCATCAGCCATTCTTACAACATCCCCGAGCCAACATAGACGTTGCTGTTTTAGTAATGTATACATGCTAAAAATTCCAGCTCGTTCTAGGACTACTCCATGTGGAACTTTGTCCTGCCAGGTGATACCAAAAATGCGATGGAGACAATGCATATGGAAGGTGTTCAACTTCCTCTCCTGCCGTGCACAAAGGGTCCAGGACTCACTGCAGTACAGGAGTGTACTCAGGACACAGGCTGTATAGACCAGGATCTTGATATATGCTGTCAGATTCTTATTAAGCCATATTCTCTTTGTGAGTCTAGAAAACACGATAGCTGCTTTGCCAATGCATTTATCCAGCTTGACATCTAGGGAGAGAGTGTCAAAGATCGTTGAGCCAAGGTAAAAAAAAAAAGCAAAGCACAGCATGCTGCTTATATACTGCCCCATAGTGTTTCAAGCATTCTCTGGGCGGTTTACAAGTTAATTATGCAGGCTACACATTGCTCCCCCCCCCAGCAAGCTGGGTACTCATTTTTCTGACCTCGGAAGGATAGAAGGCTGAGTCAACCTTGAGCCGGCTACCTGGGATTGAATCCCAGATCAGGAGCATAGTTTTGAATGCAGTACAGCAGTTTAACCACTGCACCATGAGATTCTGTAAGGTACAAAAAGCTATGAACAACCTCCATTTCTTGTGTGGAGATGGTAATAGAGGGAAGTGAGTCCACACTCCGGCCCATGACTTGTGTTTTCTTCAGGGTGATTGTTAATCCAACGTCTTGGCAGGCCTTGCAAAAAAGATACATGAGTTGTTGGACGTCTTCAGCAGAATGGGCAACAACAGCTGCATCATCGGTGAAGAAGAAGTCCCACATGCATTTCAGTTGGACTTTGGCCTTTGCTCTCAGTCTAGAGAGATTAAAGAGCTTTCCATCTGATCTAGTCCAGAGACAGACACCTTCTGTTGCAGTTCCAAAGGCGTGCTTCAGCATGACAGCAAAGAGATTTCAAAGAGGGTTGGTGTGAGGACACAGCCCTGTTTCACTCCGCTTCGGATGTCAAAGGGATCTGATGTTGAGCCATCAAAAACTACAGTGCCCTTCCTTTCCTCATGAAAGGACCTGATGCTGTTAAGGAGTCGAGGTGGACATCCAATCTTGGGAAGTATTTTTAAAAGTCCGTCCCTGCTAATCAAATCAAAGACCTTTGTAAGATCTATGAATGCCACAAAGAGTGGCTGTCATTGTTCCCTACATTTCTCCTGAAACTGTCTGAGAGAGAATACCATGTCAGTGGTGGATGTGTTAGCTCAAAATCCACACTGTGATTCTGGATAGACCCTGTCTGCGGGGACCTGGAGTCTCTTCAGTACAACACGGTGAAGCAGCTTCCCTACAACACTGAGAAGAGAGATGCCACGGTAGTTATTGTAGATGCCCCTGTCTCTTTTTTTCTTATACAAAAAAGACCCTGATTTTGGGAAAGAGTGAAGGCAAGAAGAGAAGGAGACAACAGAGGATGAGATGGTTGGACAGTGTCATCAAAGCTACAAACATGAATTTTACCCAACTCCGGGATGCAGTGGAAGACAGGAGAACCTGGAGGGCTCTGGTCCATGGGATCACAAAGAGTCGGACACGACTTAAAGATTAAACAATAACAAAGAGCTCTTCTCGTATCCTTGATGGCTGGCATCAACTCTTCCAAACGGGCTTCAAACCATTCTGCCATCTATTTGGTCTTCTTGCCAAAGGTGGACAAGGCGGTGCTATAAACAGAGTTCTTGAAATGTTCCCATTGTTCAGGTGCATTTGCATCAGCCGGGCCTGGAAGGGTTTCCTCAATCGCTTGGGCACATTCCTTCACTTTTCTTTGATTGCGAGTCTTGTTGATGTCACTACGTGGTCTTCCTTCCTTTTTCGTGTGATACAATCTCTTTGTTCCCAGTTTTACTCTACTAGACACCAAGGAGTGATCAGTATCACAATCAGCACTCAGGTAACTGTGTGTGATCGTAATACTAGGAAGGCTAGAACATCTAGTGAGGATCAAATTGAGCTGATGCCAATGCTTCGATCTTGGATGGCTCGAGGAAACTCTGTTTTTTGAAGCTTCGTATTAAAGAACGTGTTGTTGACACAAAGACCATAATAACAGCAAAACTCCAGCAAGTGTTGGCCATTTTTGATCATCCCAGCCTTAACGTTCATATGAAATACATCATATGTACACTGAGTTACAGCTGTTCCACTATGTCCAAAAAGTAAGAGAATTAGGCGTAGGATTAGTGACTTAAATTGGCCAGGTGCATAGGTGAGTTTATTTTATCAGCATTAATGTTCCCTCTAAACTGTGCACACGGAGCTCCATTGAAACTCTGCACTGGCAGCTGATGTTCTTGCCCATTTAGTTCTGGTTTCAGCTGGAGCCCCACCCCTGTGAAACTTAGGGAACACTGATCAGCACATATAATATTTTAATGTCATATCTTTTATGTGGGCTGGCCTTGAAAAAAATCCATGGGAATTCATGTAAGGTTTGTGTAACTTGCTGTGGCTATTTGTAGTTAATTCATGAGGTGCTAGAATGCTTCTTGATTGTGCAGTCAGGTGCATAATGGGACAAGCAATCAAGACATTCCTTGGCACCTTTCCAGTTAGCTACAATTAGCAGCTGCAAGTTACACATACCTTATGCAAATACTCACATGGTTCTGACCCAAAAGTTATAATCAACACAAGACAAAACATCCATGGCAGCTGTTAGAGAACATGTAACAGCAATATTAAATTTGCAGGTGTTTGTTGGTTTGCAAGCTGAATTTGAAGTGGTGGAATTGACATGGGGAGGGGAGCGTACTACAATATATTTGGGAACAAGCTGCCTCCCCTGCTAAGCCATGAGTCTCTGCTGGTATTGGTGTTGACTCTGGAAGCCCTAAACGAGTTGGGGTTCAGGTGTCTGAAGGAACACCATGCCATGTGGAACGATGCCATGTGGAAGACAGACCTAAACCTTTTTGCTTGGACATTTATGAGTGGTTGATAAATATGACTTGTTCTCTGCTTGTTGTGTCTTTCTTTTTCTGCTAGATGTTTCTTTTATGTTGGAATCAGCCTGGAATTTCATAATTATTGGGATGTAAATAGAAGTAAGTACATCAATCAATCAACAACTTGAGCAGAGTAGGTAACTTTCTCTGAAAAAGAAAAAAAATATTTAGGCCAATATCCTATTGAAATTCCATTGGGCAGAAAGTCTCACTAGCAAAGTAATGCAGGATCACATTTCTTGTACAAGTTTTGCCTTTATGGAAGCAGATGCCAGAAGTTCTTCAGAAAGAGCATTGCTTGTGCAATGATAACCATTGTGCCAGCACCACAATCCTGAATTGCTATCTTGGCAGGATGTTCCACTTCCAGTATGAATACTACAGAAGCTCACTAGGATCCTGGTCTTACTGTTGGATCCTGAAAGCATGAAATAATATTTATTGATATAAATGTTAGCATCTTTTAGAAATGTCTAAGGAAACTTTAGAGCACTACTCTATATGAAATGTTTCTAGACTAAGTATGAATGCTAGCATTAAAAGATGTATGCTACTTCAGATACTTTTTATTAACTCACCGATCCAGTTTAATATTTTCTTGCTTAGGATATGGCAAAAGCTATCTGTACACTATGTATGCTGAATGATAAGAGACACAGATTAATTTACCAACCATATAAAATGTTTTTCAAAAGTTCATATTTACGAGGAGGATTTCAGCTTATAGGTACTATCTCAAAGAACAAAAAGTATGTTATAAGCATTGGATATCTTATTAGATTTACACACGGTGGCTTCACAGTACGGAATCTTTAGACAAACTAATTTTTAATCCCTGTTTAAATACAAGTCTGTGTATTTTATCTGAATGTAAGTCAAATGGAAACTAAGCCTATCTAGAGTAAGCTCTATTATAATATGCAGATATTGGAAAGATAGTACCTTTCATAAAATGATAATTTGTATGTTCTATGACACTCTAAATTGCAACATTTGGACATACTAGACATTGAAACCAAACAATAGAAAATGAAGCAAACAAGGATTTTAAAGAAATTGTTGCTTTATGTATGACAACATAGCTTCTCCTACTAATTGGGAAACATGGAACTATGAAAGAGTTATCTGGGTCTGAAATCTAATGGATCACTGAGGGATTTATTGAAAGGATTTATCTTTTGTTAAGTTAAAAAATAATCCAATGTGTTTATCTTCCAGAAGAAATTTAGTGACAATCTGGGCTGCTCTGTTTCATAAAAAGATATGAAAACAATGTTCCGCTTAACTTAACAATCGTCTATCCAAAAGAATACTTCTTTGAGTAATAGTAAAGGTACCAGTTCTCCAGATCTTGAGCCATATTTTTAATTTGAAAAATATTATATTTAAAGATATAGAGCATGCCTATAGAAAGAGTGTGGGTTGCTAGCATCTCATTAATTGTAATTTTTTATTTTACTACTTTACTTAATACATTGCTAATACCCTGTTTCCCCGAAAATAAGACAGGGTTTTATATTTTGCTCCAAAAATTCATGAGGGCTTATTTTCAGGGGATGTTTTATTTTTGTCATGTACAACCATCTACATTTATTCAAATACAGTCATGTCATCTTCTGGTTGCTGTCATGGCTTTTGAAGTGCCCACCTTATCATTTAGAATTCCTATAGTCTCAGGAGCTGACTGTTTAAATTTTTGGGGAGATGTTGATGTGTCTAAGATGCTATAACTGTTTACTTTGTTTATTTATATGTTGAATTAAAAGAATTTTTAAAAGTTGCTCAGTAAAGACAGGCTTTCTTTGCCTAACATTGCTGTGTGAATTTCTTATATTTTTTAAAACAGGGAAATCCCAAAAAGGAAATAAACTTTTATTATAAAGCAGTAGGTTATAGTTGAATCTTTAGCCTCAAAACTAAATAATAATAATAATTTAAAAAATCAGATTACAAAACAATTCTAGTCTACCTTCCTTAAAAATATTGACACATTGAAAGACCCTTCTTGTGCTTTAACTTTCCCAAGTAAACACTACAGCATAATCTCACTAACTGTCCTGATCCTGCACAATACTATTAATAGCGTGAAAGAGCCGAAATGAAACACAGCCTCTGATAATGTCAACATCTACAAAAAAGATTTGCAGCAGGCTCCTATCTCTAGTCACACAAGATTTACCACTTAGCCAGCATAATTGGAGGAGAGAAGACTTAGTGTGTTTAACGGTCTCGTGGCTTGTGTTCACCTGGGGTAGAATTAAGGCATAGAAAGGATGCTTCATGTTAAAGGGGTTGAATTTATTATCACCATAAAATAATGCAGTGGTGTTAATGTGCAGCAGAGCAAATCGACATTCTACATGGTAATTCTAAAAATGGGGGCAACCCAAACAAAAAACTAGAGCTTTGAAACTGGGTCAGAACCAATTCACACTTGTCAAAAAAACAGCCTGACAATTTCTTTGTCTTTGAGTGAGAAGTGGTTAACTGATTTTTAAAAAGGAGTCTACTTTGGGGATTTTCTCTTGCTTGGTATCACTATGTGAATGGTAGTGAGCACAAGAGGAGATCCCGTAGACCATTTTGACTGCTGGCATGAGTGTCGTCAACATTCAGCCTGCCCTTTCCTGTGTAAAGCTTGACATTGTTTTTCTTGCTAGCAACACAGGCATGATATTGTGCAGCAATATTGGGCCATTCTCTGGCTTTTTCAATCGTGGGTAAAGAAGCACATTATCCCACATTCATAAATTGGAGTTTTTGTTTTCTTTTGCTTTTGAAGAATTGAATTTGTCATCTGAACTTCTTCCCCCCCTTTTTTTGCAGTATAGTTTCAAGAATAGCTTTTTGCTTTAAATGGAACCTATGTGTGTGTGTGTGTGTGTGTGTGTGTGTGTGTGTGTGTGTGTATGTCTATATGTCAATATGTCTCTCTCTCTCTCTCTCTCTCTCTCTCTCTCTCTCTCTCTCTCTATATATATATATATATATATATATATATATATATACACACACACACACACACACATATATATATACACATATACATATATACATATATACATATATACATATATATATACAGTACATACATACATACAGTATGGAGAGAGAGAGAGAGAGAGAGAGATGCACACACATACATACATATATACACATACATATATATACACATATATATACATACATACACATACACATACACATATATATGTATACGTATACATAGACAGACAGACAGACAGACAGACAGACAGACAGATAGATAGATAGATAGATAGATAGATAGATAGATAGATAGATAGATAGATAGATAGATAGATAGATAGATAGATAGATAGATAGATAGATAGATAGATAGATAGATAGATAGATAGATAGATAGATAGATAGATAATGGGAATATGTGTTTAACTGGAACTTCCTATTTCTGTGTGAAGTACCTTAGAAATTATAAATCATTATTCCAGAGAGAAAAGAAGGTGAATGAGAAAGTTCCATTTGATAACCTGATAAGATTTCTTGGTGCATGAACAAGTGAAGTGGTATCCACCAAGGTTATAAGGATTATGGAATTGCATTTCTTGACTTGCTTCCAGTGTTGCATAGCTTCCGCAGTCATATCCCTGATCCCCATGTTTTGAGCATAAGTGTATGGAAGCTAAGTGTGAAGTTACATGTCATCCACACTCAGAGTAGTAACTGGTGATCCACAGGGATCAGAAAAAGTTCATTCTATATTATTTTATAGGCTCTGGAAAATTATTAACTATACTTTATCACTAACTCTATATATTTTGTGTGCATTTAGTACTAAGTTGTGGTTTATGAATATTTGCTGCTCGCTCTTTGGTAGATGCAGCTAAAATTTCTGCATTGCAGAGACTGCATCAAGGTGTAGAACGCCTTGTAGTGCTAATTATCCTTTTGAACATACTGTGCTCTGAATGGAATGGAAATACTTACATTAATCACCTGGGGTGTGTGTGTTTCTGTATGAAGGATTTAATCTCCAGTGCAGTTTAAAGCAATTTCCCGAGCAGTCAGCTACAATCTCTCTGTGTGTATATATATATGTTTACACTTGATGGATTGGTGGCTTAGTGGCTTGGCCAGATTTGCAACAGTCTGTGGGATTCTTTGAGTAGGTGTTTTTGTAATTGCCAAAGGGGAAAGAATGATTCATTTCTAGCTATTCATTGATAAATGTGCTGTCACGTTTATTTGAATTTATGACAGCTTTTCTCAGTGTTTCCTGGGCATAAAATACTCAGAAGTTGTTTATCAGTCCCTTCTTCTGGTGGTACTCTGGGACAGTGCAGTTTGCTCAAGGCTACACAGGCTAGCTTTTCTGCCAGGAGACACAAGTACCAAACCGAAACAATATAATTTGCTATTTACCGTACATAGCTATAGGAACCTTGGGCTAGTGTAATCAAAGGTTTTTCATTTCTTAAGGAAGCACTACTTCTGAATTCAAAATCAGTTTCCTGTCTAATCTTGCAGTCAAATTGCACAAAATAATTAGCACATAATTAAAAATGAAGCTTCTCTTTGTCATAGCCCATGCCTTGCCTGCCCAGCCCAGAGTAATGAGGCACAATACAGGAGTTGGGTTAAAATATGGGACACATTTTGTTGAACATTAGCACATTAACACAACATCCCCTTTCAGAAGGGGGCTTAAAGTAGGTAGAGTCATGCTCTGTGCTTTGCCCCGGCCTTGCCCAAGACACGG
The DNA here is from genome assembly GCF_051106095.1 of Pogona vitticeps. Taxonomy (NCBI): domain Eukaryota; kingdom Metazoa; phylum Chordata; class Lepidosauria; order Squamata; family Agamidae; genus Pogona; species Pogona vitticeps. Next base: position 41,876,331 of record NC_135788.1, on the reverse strand, counting down.
GCCACTGGATGAGTTCTGATAAATCTGGAAGTGCCCCAAGGATGTAGTCTGAATGAGACTCGGGACTCAAGATGATCTGCCCCCCTGGGGACCCCTGCCTCCTCCTCGTCCCACTGCTGAAACCAGTGGGCATTCAATGCCGTGAGGTGGGATGGCTCACACCCCTATTGGGTGCCTTTTTGAACTGACCTTCGAACTTACAACTTTCACCTCTACCTGCTAGTGCGACCAATAAACATAATCCTCACCTCACCTATAACAACAGACATAAGGTTAAGAATGGGATGGACGAAAATACACCTGCTTCTAATTTGCCAATCAAAGGGGCAGGCCAAAAATTCCCATCCAGCCCCGAAGCGACCAGCAAAGCTTGGTTGGTGGGTGTGCCGGCATCTTGAAAGCAAAGGTAACATGGTGGGGGCAATCTGCCTTTTTAAAGGCTTGCTTCAGCCCCCACCCCATCACGCCATTCTGCAATGGGTGGGCAAAAAGCTCCCGTAGCCACAAAAGCGGCTGCGGAAGGAGCCTTTGCTGAGCCATGCGTCTTGCATTCCAGGGAGTTTTCATTTCTGATTGGCCAATGGAAAGTGAACACCGCTTTCATTTTCGAATCCAACTTCCCAACCTTGTATCTCTTCAAAAATCACATGGTGTGAAGAAGAAAAGGCATATCACATGCATTTTCCTGACTATCTGAATTAGAGATAGACTCAAACGGTTCGGCCCAGTTTGGCACCACACAGGCTTCCTTGCCCTGCCTGCTTGTTTACATAAGAGGCCGCTGGAGGAGGGAAATGAGTGTTGCAATCTGTGAGTGGGCAGTTGCATTGAGGAGATGGGGAGGAAAGCGAGCATCACCCAGGGAATGGGTGAGCACACAGAGGAGGTGGGAGAGGGGAGTGCACAGTTCCCATGGAACAGCTGTGTGGGTGTGGCACTGAACTGGGCCGAACCATTGAACTGTGGTTCATGTCCATCTGTAGTCCAGATTTACTTTTAACCCAATTTTGTTGGAATCCTTGTATCTTCTCTCGGTCAGGCCTCTGATTTAATTTTATGTGAATTGACAATTGACATTTGTTTAAATATAACAGAATGTTATATTTAATGTTATAAATATAACAAAATGTTATATTTAAAATATGATATTTATATTAAATGTTATATTTAAATGCTATATCCCCCCCCAAAAAACATACAGTTTGAGCTTTCTTCCTGATATTAATATCCATTCTCGGAGCAGCACAAACTTTTGGAAGAGCAAGACAATTAACTACAAAGCCTGGGCTGTTAAACCTGTGTTAACAACAATCTGCTTTTGTTTCTGCTGTTGCTTCTGCTATTTAGCCCAAAGGGAACTTTGTCATTCTTTTGTTCATTCCCCCTTCACCAATTTTCATGAGCAAATGCCAAGATAGCTAAAATCGGAGGCTTGTCTTTTGACACCAGATAGAGTACTGCACGATTAGCTGGTTTGGGATTTAGTTTTCCACTGGAATTAATGCTCTGGAACATTAATCTGCTGAATGCTGCATGTTTAGAAAGTTTTTGTGTTTGCATATTCTTTGGAAAGATAGCTGTGTTTACACAGGCTTAGATTTAAAATGTAATTTCGTGCGTAACCGATGGTGTGGGTAATCAGCTGATAGCAGGCAAAGATTAATGCCGAAAGAGAAAATACATATGTAGTATTTAAGCTCTATTAATATTCATAATGTTCCCTGCAGTTATTATGTATAATAGACTTTACAAGGTTGTTTCTTCATGGAGTTTAGTTTGCTTGCATTTTAAAAAATTCTATGGCAGCCCATTTTGAACTCGGAACAACCCTTCCAAATTAGATGGTCATTTAGGATTTTTGCTATGTTGTTTCTGCTGGCACATAGAAAAGGCTTTCATCAGAGCTTCAATTTCATTACATTTTATTCTACATTGCAGCAACTAGATATTGGGAAGGTCACGTATGAGCTACATTCGAAGAAAACATAGTGACAGAAATTTGCTGCAACCCAGGTTCCAAACATAACATTGATGTGTTAGTGATCATTTGGCCATCGTAATGCCAGTTTTGCACATAAAAGGGAATGTTATTAGAAAATGGTTAACAGTTTATTTAACTGTTAATGAGCGCTACTAATACCATTCTGTTAAATTTAGGTTGCAAAGTGACATTTTTAAAGTTTATGTTAAATTGTCATTTAAAGTTAAGTTGGGGCCATGGATGGATGGATGGATGGATGGATGGATGGATGGATGGATGGATGGATTTTAAGCATGGGGGTTATCACACCCAATTTTGCAGTATGGACAGGCTTTAAGTTTACTATACTCTTACAAAAAAGAAGTAGGAAAATCCCATTCATGATTTTAGTTGTACTGTATACCTCTTCCCACCCAAAGAGAAGAGAATATGGCTCTTCTTCTTCCCTACTTTATCCTCACCACAGCAACCCTGTGAGGCTGTGATCAGGCCGAGAGAAAGAATGACAGGCCACTCAGCAAGTTTCTCAGCTCATTGGAGATGTGATCTTGGATCTCCCAGATCCCATTCTAAGCCAGTTCTATGCCAATCATGATACCATGCTGGCTCTCTTTCTCACCACCCAGTAGGCTGCCAACCTGTCACAGAATGATCCAATTATTGTTTCCGTTGCTCCTCAGAATGAAATAATTGAGAAGCTATTTGTGAAAGTAATGGATAATTGTGTAGTTGGAACTTGGGGTGTGCCCCAAACAGGGCTATGTGTATTTTTGATGTGACCATGGGCAGAGCAGAACCTAGGGATATTCACAAATGGAGCAGCACTCCTCCTCCAATGGATCCTTCAACTTAAACCTGAGAATTAAAAGTGTTTAAATATTAGCCTTTTTGTGTGGTATTGCAATGCACTACAATTAAAAGTGAAGAAAGGGGAATCAAAGCTATCAACACCTTATAAAAAGGCAGCTCAGTCAGTGCTAAAGTAGGCAGAGACTGACAGCTTCACTCCCTTCCTGAAGACCAAGATCTGCTGAGTGAGTTGCTAAGGAGGTGTGGGGGGTCACCATTCTGTAGCAGACTCTCTCTCTCTCTCTCTCTCTCTCTCTCTCTCTCTCTCCCTCTCCCTCCTCCCACCTGTCTGTAGTACAAACTGAGAAATTCACATTTGTATAGAGTATTCCTTTGGCTTTGCCTTTCCCCCTTCTTTTCTAAAACTTGTTCATTACAGTACTAGTACTAAGTGTGTGTGTGTGTGTGTGTGTGTGTGTGTGTGTGTGTGTGTGAGAGAGAGAGAGAGAGAGAGACAGAGACAGAGACAGAGACAGAGACAGAGACAGAGACAGAGACAGAGAGCAGATGAATGTCTGCATTATTGTGGCCAGGTCAGAACGTCACTAAGTCATCAAGGTTTGTCCCCCCCCCCCTTTTGTTGGTTCAGTTTAGTGTCAATTGCCAAAATGCATACTAGATATCTGCTTCTCTTTTCTTATCTTCTCTGGGCTGGAGAGAGTCAAACAATTCTGATAGTTCTCTGTAACCTCCCATCCGAAATGATAGTCCTTTGCATTTCCCCCTTTGTGGGAATGTGGTTTATGGACCTTGTGGTGCAGTCCTTAAACTGCAGTACAGCAGAATTTGCTCATGACCCAAGAGTGATCTTGGTCTGCATAGTTTTTTTAATGTAAATTCCCCAGAGAGTCCTTGAGCGCTATGGGGTGGTATATAAGCAGCACACTTTGTTTTTCTCATAAACAATTGAAATGCAGAAATAACTAGCACAGACATGAGCCAGTATGAGGTTGGAGAGTCTGCACAAGGGCACAGGTGGATCAGTCACAAATGGTATGCTTTTATTTGGACCGGGACCAAATGGAGTATTTTGTATACTTCTTACCTAATTGGAACCAGTTTTTTAATGCAAGAAACCAGTTCTTTCATAGAATTAATTAGATAAGAGTAGAACACCACGCAATATTATGAACGTTGAGTATAGCTGCAGAGGCTGAATAATACATGCAAAGGTGTGTTTACATGCAAAAAAAAAAAAAAAAGAATTTCCATGTTATTTTCATCGGGTCATTTGACTGATGCTATTATATATAAGGGCTTTTTCAGTATAAAGACATTTTTTTCTGTTGACATAACGTAATGAAACAAAAATACTCTATAGCCTCTGGCTATAATGCCAGAATCTAACGGAAAACTAGCCCTGGGACTTGAATCCTTCATAATTTGTAAAAATCATGTCCATTAAAAAATCAGGAGCGCTAATAATAAAGCCACAGTATTCTAGTATGAAGGAGCCAATAAATCATTGCTAATTCAGCAATCATTTCACCTACAAAAATGTGAGTTCATTCAAGTTTTTTTTTTGAGATACTTTGTGTGAATGAATTGTAACTTGAAGGACTCATAGTCTGCGATCTTGTAAGCAGTTGATGCAGTAAGGCCGTAATGGGATTTAATAATGAATACACCTGTATAGAACTATGGACTTCACCATAAACAGAGCAAATACAATTCAAGTTTTATAAAAGTCTTTCATTTCTACAACATGCTGAACATGCTTTCAAATATGTAATGTTGCCTGCAAAGTTATTTTCATGGACTTGATTCCTTAGTATGATTGTTTTTGGATGGTTGCCTGTTCCAAGGAGTTTTGTGCTGATATACTACTACTACTACTACTACTGCTGCTGCTGCTGCTGCTACTACTACTACTACTACTACTACTACTACTACTACTACTACTGCTACTACTGCTACTACTGCTACTACTGCTACTACTACTCCTCGTTTAGTCGTTTAGTCGTGTCTGACTCTTCGTGACCCCATGAACCAGAGCACGCCAGGCCCGCCTATCCTCCACTGCCTCCCGTAGTTGTGCCAATTTCATGTTGGTTGCTTCGCAGACACTGTCCAGCCATCTCATCCTCGGTCGTCCCCTTCTCCTCTTGCCATCACACTTTCCTAACATCAAGGTCTTTTCCAAGGAGTCTTCTCTTCTCATGAGATGGCCAAAGTTTCAGGATCTGTCCTTCCAGTGAGCACTCAGGGTTGATTTCCTTTAGAATTGATAGGTTTGTTCTCCTTGCAGTCCAGGGGACTGTCAAGAGCCTCCTCCAGCACCACAATTCAAAGGCATCAATTCTTCGGTGGTCTGCTTTCTTTCTTTCTACCACTACCACTACCACTACCACTACCACCACCACCACCACCACCACCACCACCACTACCACTACTACCACTACTACCACTACCACTACTACTACTACTACTACTACTACTACTACTACTACTACTACTACTAATACTAATACTAATACTAATACTAATACTAATACTAATACTAATACTAATACTAATACTAATACTAATACTAATACTAATACTAATACTAATAGTGTGCTGCCAAGTCTATTCAGACTTATGGCAATCCTTTCCGTATTTTCTACATATGAAGTACTCAGAAGTATTTTACCATTCCCTTCTTCTGGGGGCATCCTGGGACCATGCAGCTTGTCTGTCACATAGGTGGGTTCTTGTGGGATGGACAGTGAGGAACTAACTCCCAGCCTCTGGCTTTGCAGCCAGTTACCTAACTCACTGAGGTATTCAGCCAGCTTGATGTAAATATATAACATACTGTATAATATTAATGTTGATTAATGTGTTTTTGCATGTTTTGCATGTTTTCTTGATATTATTAGAATGTGCTCTGGTGTGGAGCACAATAAAAATCATTATCATCATCATCTTTGGACCACAATGACATCAGCGTTGCCAGTGCCATATTGGTTTGGCTGTTCAGGGACTGTACACAGAAAATGTAATGCTTCTCATCTCTGGTTCCTTATGTAGAAAAGGGCACTACACACATCTTTCAAGGAACATAGTTTCCATCATGGAATACAGTTTTTTAAAATGGAGAAAAAAAGTTGCACATTGTTGCGTATCGGCACATACAAAACTCATCTGAAGGTTTTCCACTTGCTGAGTGCCTCCAATAAAAGCACTGAAGCAAAGACGATAAATTTCTGTGAATGGAAAGTAGTCAAGCTGAAAAAAAAAGTAATTCTTTTGTAAGTCAATAGTGTAATATCTAGGATTTAGCACGTGCAGAAGTATGATATTAAAGCTCAACAGAAATAGCCCCAGCGACCTTGAACACAAGTCCTTGGAAGGTGAAAATGTATTCCATACCATCTCGGGTGGCCTGCGGACTCAGCGAATATACAGCCGTTAGCGAACATATCTTTTAGTTTTATAATGTACTTAGAAACCTAATCAATAAAACTGACTTTGGGAAATACAATCCTCTTCCTCTCTCTCTCAAAAAAAAATCATGATGTATATCTTCTGGAAATCTAGTTAAAAAGTAGATTTCCTTTTCCCCCAAATATATTGTTGAGTATCAATAAAAAAAGAAGGGTGTTTCTGTCAGGGAGAGATAAAATGTAATTATATTCCCCATTGTAAATGATTCTGGTACATGCCTGCCATGCCCTCAGACTGGGCTTTTACTTGGCCTTGTGTCATTTGATAAGAAGTTGGCTCCAAACCTGGAGTTTGGCGATGAAGAGGATTTGCGGTACAGCAAGAGTGTCAGCAACTGTGCTGGACCTGATGGCTCAATTTCTTTGCAGTTGCCCTGACTTTGACCTGACAATTTGAAGGTAACAAACAGCCTTGGTTGAACTAAGCTTTGGGCACAGCAATCATATATATACCAATTACAATGAAACTGTGAGAAAGAAAATGTGCTGATGGAATAGCTGTTATAGTCATACCCTGAGTGGAGTTTGGTAAAGTTTCTTTCTAAGATGGCAGCTTCCAGAGTTCTCCAGGCCAGTCTCTGTGTTGATGGCAAATTTGAAACATATTCATGCTATGGTTTTCCCTGTCCTGTGATACATGGGATCAGAGCTTCTAAAAGTTACTTTCATGGGCCAAGTCCAGGAACCTTTGCTTCATGATGCCTCATGAACAGTAAGTCCTAGATGGTCAAGTAAACAGACTTGTGTATATTCTCCTTATACAGAGGGAAGATACAGGAGAAAATGGAACTGAAAGATAGTGTTTCATTGGACTACAACTCTCATAATCCCTCATGATCAGCTGTCCTGACTAGGGTTAATGGGAACCTGAGTCCAGCTTCTGGAAGTTCCTCACTCCTTCAATAACCCATAATGAGAGACTTGATCTTGACTAGACAGAACAACCATGTTGTGTTGTAGTGTGGTAGAGGTAAGAGACCTAATGACACGGGGGCCCAGTCCTTTAACAGTACTATTCAAATCACTTCTGGCTCCTAAAAACTGACAGTAGCCGAAATCCTGTTGTGCAGCTCTGTGTATGCAAGGGAAATGATGATTACATTTATTCATTTATTTAAAATAGTTTTACCCTACCCTTCTCCTTGTAAACTGCCGTGGGTCCTTTTCGCAATTAAAAGACAGTATCAAAAGCTAAAATAAAACAATTATACAAAAGCAGCTTGCAGAGTTAAAAAAAATTTGAAGCTAAAAACAATAGGTATACAAATACTAAAAAGGATCAAACAGATCAGAGAAATGGTAAACACAAACAATATTAAGAACGCATTCAAAGCCGTAAGGCATAACAATCCATTTAAAAATTAAAGGCAAATCACTGCTGACTGAAGGCAAATTGCCACTGATAAAGGTGATTCATGTGATTTGTACACAATGTGACAGAGTTGTATGCAAAATCTCTGAAGGAAGCCTTTAATTAGTGGCTATTGGCCACTGCTGGTAACATCATCAATATTGTACATGTGGGGCTGCATAACAAGATTTCAGTATTTTGGAGAAAGGAAAGTAAATAAAATAAATTGTAATAACTATAATAATTCTTTTGATAATTATAAAGTTGGTTACAAGTGGCTCTCTACCAGTAATGCGTTCTTTGTATTTATCATGTTAATAGATAATCCTTCCCGGCACATGACGGCAGACATGAGACATTGGTGGCTGTGCTTTAGAAAAAAACTTCCTGAAAAGCAAAGGACAGCCACCATGATGTCAGGACATAAGAAGTGATGTGCAGGAGGATCTTGCTTCAATCAAAGGATAATTTTTTATTATTATTATTGGTGAGGACCTTAAAGGGAATTTAAGCCAGTTTAAGTGTGTGTAAATTATGATGGTGAATTATTGCTAATTATACACTTACACTGATGTAAATTGTGAATAGGATTCTGGCCATTTTTATATATTAAAGAGGTTTCTAAGCACTAAGGGGCATCCAGTCGCTTCCTGGACACAAAGCTGTGTCTGGGTCACACAGAGATTCCAACCCCCCAAGCCTGTCAGGCCTGATGTCCCAGATGTGGTCTGACACTTCTGAACTGGAGATCTACATGCTTCTAACAACTGTGATGCCTCTGGTGCTTGACCCGAATAGTGAGACGAGTGCCAGCATCAAGGAGGTCCACAATCCCAGGATCTGCTGAGCCAAGAACAGGAGTGTGCTCTGCAGGAGTCTCTGGAGAAACAATGAAGTGCCGGGTGAAAAGCCACAGAGCTGTCCCTTTAAATCTTCTTACTTGAATGGAAGGGACGGGACCTGAGAAGGAATTATCTTCAGCCAGCAGCATAAGAGAATTCAGTGAAGTTTCAGTCATTGTTGGAGCAACGTGCTTTCTGGGAGCTGGTTTTGGCCACACTGCCACCTTGCTCCACACCATTCCTGAACAAATTACATACATGGATCAGAATACAGTGATGCCTTGCAAGACGATGTTAATTCGTTCCACAAAAAAACGTCTTGTGAAAACATTGTCTTGTGAAATGCGGTTCCCCATAGGAATGCATTGAAATCTAATTAATTGCCCTATGGGCAAAAAAGTCAGAACAAAGTCAAATAAAAAAAAGTTATAAATATCATAGAAAAACATTTTCTTGCAAAAAAGTGTCCGTTAAAAAATCATCTTGCGCGTCGTAGAGCCAACTGTCAAAAACATCATCTTGCGAAAACTCATCTCTTTTAAAAAATTGTCTTGCAAAGCATAGACCCAAACATTGTCTTGTGAAAATCGTCCATAGGAAAAACTCTCTTGCGAAGTGCAACAGCGATTGCAAAAACTAATTGTCTTGCGGATTAATCATTCCGCGAGGCAATCGTCTTGCAAGGCACCACTGTATAATTTGCAAACTGCAGCAGAGCAGGTTAATTGTCTCTGGGCTGCAGTTCGGGCTGTATTCGGTTTGCTTATGGGTTTAGTGGATTCTCTCCTGTGCAAATGGTAAAAATAGGACAATTGCACATGCAGTGAGCCATTACGTTAACAGGAAAACCAAAGAAGATACTAGCCAGTAGGTATAATAATCAGCTTCAAAATCTGCATTTAAAATGCTAAACTAGAATGGACACTCTAAACACTTCAAGCCAACCATCCCATGTAAAATCTAAAACCCCTAAGTCACAGCTGTTGAAAGTATTGCAGTTAAGCTCAAGGGAACAAGATACCCAAAAGAGCTATGGACCAAGATGCCTCTAGGCTAGTTGAGGATGTATTTCTTACTGTGAGGAGTCTTCATTTGCCAATGGGAAGGTTTCCTCTATTACTATGTTCTACACATGGGAGTAATTTTTCTGAAGATGATGATTGGGAGGGAAGCCTTTAATGTCCCACACCTGATTGTTGTGATGCTAAGGACTCTCACCTGCACTGCATTTCGGATTTAACATTAAAATACCATTGGCATCCTGGAGCTAGACCCTACATTAACAGCTCTGAAGATCTAAAGTACTATTCACACAGTTGTTAAGTACAACAGAAACTGATAAGAAAAGTTTAGAACTGCTCTGGATAGTCCTTTATTCTGTAGGGTCTGTCTCAAACTGTCAGTCTCTGAACACCTAATGATACATTCATTTCCCTCTGCTATGAACTTGAAAATAGAATCTCTAGCTTATTTCTTCCATCCCTCCCTTCCACCCATTATGAAAAATCTGTTTGTTTTTTAAATGGGCATAATGAATGGAGCTGTAATATGGATTATTCAATTCAAAAAATTTCCAGAAAACAGTCTGTACAGTCTAGTATATGTGGAGGGAATGACACATAACACAGTGGTGCCCCGCATAGTGATGTTAATCCGTTCCGGATTAATCGTCACTATTCAAAAACATCGCTAAACAGATCGAAAAAAACCATAGGAACGCATTAAACTCACCGTTCAGCGAAGTTCCTCCATGGCGCCGCCATTTTCGCACCCTCGGTAAGCGAGGGCAGGGGACGAAAACACTTGCGGTGGCCATTTTGGGCACCCGGCGGCCATTTTGGAACCGCCGATCAGCTGTTTAAAAAACATCGCAATGCGAAGATCGGTAAGCAAAACACTTACTGATCATCACAGTGCTATGTTTTACCCATTAAAACATCACAATGCGATCACATTAGTGATCTAAAAAATTAGATCGCTATGCGGATTCGTCATTAAACTGTGCGCTCGTTAAGTGAGGCACCACTGTAATGGGCTCAAGCTGCAGGAGGCCAGGCTGAATATTAGGAAAAACTCTTAACTATTAGAGCAGTATGACAATGGAACCGTTTACCTTGGGCGGTGGAGGTATTCAAGAAAAAACTTGACAACCAGATTAAGTATATCTGATGGCTTATAAGGCCATCAAGTCCACCCTCTTGCTCAGTGCAGAAATCTACCTCTAAGCCCCTCCCAACACTGTTATTCTATGATTCTAGAATAGAATGATTACTGCTAAGCTTTGAGTTGGTCCTAGTAGGTGGATATTGATGCATGCAGCTTGACTCTGCTGGGCCATCCTATTAGAGTTCTCCCAGCCTCCTTTCCGGCAGATACATTATCTGTTTGTTTGTTAGAGTGGTCGCAATGACTAGAGAGGCGGGGAATAAATAAATAAATAAATAAATAAATAAATAAATAAATAAATAAATAAATAAATAAATAAATAAATAAATAAATAAATAAATAAATAAATAAGATATTGTTATTTTGGGGCTTTCAATTATGTGTTCCCTCAGGCTAGAAAGATGCCTTAAGAAAAAGGAGTCCGTTCAAGGTGTGAAGGAGTTCATACAGTATATACTAAAAGGTAAACATTTCTCCAGTACAGACAGGAAGAATGCCGCTTTAATGAGACAGGGGGCACTCTTGTCATCTGTATGTCGAGAGATGATTAGAAGGTCCCATTTTGCTATGGCTTCCAACCCATCATATCACATAGCCGTCAGAATCTCACACATATAAATATTTTAAATGCAAGGCAAAAAATTAATCACTGGCAATGCAGTTGAATCTCATGTGTGCCTCACACCCTTGAAGTACTAAGGTTTTCTTCAAAGAATGTGTTACTGGAGTCCGCAGGGGTTTAATCCCACTGAAAGGCAAGGTAGGGAAGCAATCTCTTCTGCAGCAAACATTTCTCTTGCTGAATATAATCTTTTGCAGAATAGGAAATGAAGATGGAATTTATTAGTCCAGTAGCTCTGGTTTTTGGCTTCCTCTGTGGGGCCCATCAGTAACAGTTTGGCTAACAATGGGCTCCATTGGTATGGCAGTTGCCTTCAGGTATGAACGTAGGCAGTTGACAAGCTTTTTTCCTCCCCTTATGGTAGTATGGTAATTTTTGAGTCTTTATAGTTCTCCAGCAGGTGTTTACATCTTGTGTGAGGGAATGCTGGGTTCATGGAGTCCCTCTCTGACTACTCAGACACAGTACCTTGCTGATTCTGGAGTGGGTCAGCTCAGGAGAGTTAAATGTGGTGATATGGCTAGGGAAACCGCCAGATCCCAGTAGCTCCCAACACTCTCGTCTAACCTGACTAAAAGATCCACAAGATTGAGAGCTTTTTACTTTCACAGCAACCCTTCAAGGCTGAGCTGCCAACACACTCACAAAATACCAGAGCTGCCCATAGCTGGTCAAGTGAAGACCTGGCTTTGAGTATCACAACTCCTCTTAGCCAAGAACGGAGACAATAGAACAAAGTATTTTGTAATATATTTATTAAAGATAGTGAAAAAGACAAAAGGCAAAACTTTCAAAATGGTTCCAAAAAGTACTTGGAGCAAACAATCAATGTGAGGCTAAGGATGGAACAGTAAAGAACAACAAACCAGAAGACAAGAAAGATGGCCAGTCTACCTAATGCATAGCTAACGTACATCTTGGAGCATGCACAGAGTGCTTCCCTCCTGGCAAAGCATAATGGAACAGCAACTCCTAGAAGGTAGGCTACACCAACTAAAGTAACTTCTGAACCCCCCCCCTTTTTTTTGTATTTTAGGCTTCATATTTTGATCCCTTTGAGATGGTCTGCCAATAAGACTTCAAATTCCCTTGAATGTTCACAAAGACAAGAGCACTTTCTGCCCCCCCCCCGCTCCCTTCACACATCTGAAGTCATTTCCCAACTATCACACTTCTAGGGAATATGCCGACTTGGCCTTGAATGCTTTTGCTGAGAAAAGATTAACTGCAGAGTTCCTCCCTTCTCATTACTGCCGGAGACTGCCCTCCCAGCCAGCCATTCCCAGGCACCGACAGAAAAGCCTGAATCTTCCAGAAGTGCCAATATCCTACATCCCCTAGTTTGTTTGCACCTTGAACCTCCTGGGTCCAGGCTGGGCAAGATTTGCACTGGGCACTCTAACTACTGATGTGTGAGGAAGGACTCAGAGATCATCATCATTAGACCTGCATAGCTGGAGGGTATCCTATGGATCAAGGAGGCACCGTGAGGATTAGCACTCCCAACCTAAACCACTGAGCTATCCAGCAGTTGCTCCATCAGTGATTTTGAGAAGCAGTAGTGTGGAGAGAAAGATTTGCATTGGTGTTTAAGCCTTTTTTGCATTCTGGATCAGTTTTTCCCCTTTGTTCTCTCACCTGGCTTAGTTTACAAAACTTGACGGAAATATTGTAGCACTTAGGATTGATCGTGTGTGTGATTGTGGAAGGCTGATTGTTTATTAGTGGTTATCTTGACTTGAGGGGGCTGCATAGTTCCCGTTTAAGGCATGATGTAGCTCCTTCCCATCTCATTACCCTTTACATTCCTCCCCATTCATGGGAATATTTTATTTTGGTTATTTCCCCCCCCCCCCCCGGAACAAAAACAAAGCCTTTCCAGAGACTTAGAAACACACAAATAATGTCACAAACTTGAAGATGGAGCAGATGAGAATGTGTTCTAAATGTGACATAGCAGGTCAGTCTTGATCTATACATCTCTTATTTGGGTACAGAGACATTCGGACCCCCTTGAGTGCCTGTAAGAGATGTTTTACCTTGCCTTAAGGGTGAATATGTTACAGCCTTTCTCTCAGTTTCCTATGGCTTTGATTAAACTCTTGAAAGAAACTGATTACCATTGAGTCAAAAAGATCTTCTAATTAATCCTAGGAAATTTCATCCACACTTATTCAATTTTAGTTGTGACTTGCCTCCCTCAACCCTAAATTGGATTAATTGTATTTTAAAGTAGAGTCATTTGAGGTAAATAAGTCCTGGTTAATAAGCTTAATATCAGTAAATAAATTCACAGGCAAAGACAGTATTTAAGTAAACACTCCAAAATAAATTTAGGTTTGTACACATTTCCTTCCAGATTTGAGATGATGTTTTGTTAGAAGACATATGAGGGAAAATATTCTCTGGATACCAAACATGTTTGAAAACAATCTTTGTTTCATTAATATTTCATTTCCACAAGACAAATAATCTGCACAGCAAGTTAGAAAAATAATTTAATTTCTACCTAGTTATAAATAAAAATGTCCTAAAAGGTAAATGCTTGTGATCATTATATGTAATTAGGATTTAGATGTAATAGGTTTGTGACTTACTCAAAGTAGTGGTACAGAGACCAAGTCTCTTAAGAAGCAATAAAATACAATGAGTTTGGATTTTGTACATCTAACATTAAAAGGAGTAAGATATATTCATAACCATTAAAACAGAACATATGATTAAATTTAATTTGTCCCAATAATCAGCAGCAAAATATATTGAAAAAAATAACCTAAAGGTATATTCACAATTATAATAGCTTTCATGTACTATGATTTACTATCTAAGGAATTTTGAGATGAGAAAAATTTTCTGCAGATAAAAACATAATTGGAATGAAAAGCCATTGGTGGCATTACCTTCTGATTGCTTTCCAGCCAATGGTATATACAATGTTATGGCCATAAAAGAATATTTGTAGTGTTTTAAAGTAGAACTAAGTCAAATGCTTTAGGGTTGTTCATATGTGGGGCTTTAGTACAATGCTGTAAGCCATACCATGAAGTGCATTTGTTCATTATGATAGCAGAAGCCACTATTTGCAATTTCAAATGCTTTACTGATCAGTGTGCAAGTGTGCCTTCAGTTCTTCCATGCCCTCTGCATTTGGGTGAGAATTTGCAAAGTCCTGATTGAAAACATAAATTGATGGGATTATGGGATTGGTTTTGATATAAGAAGCCCTCAGGTTTAGCTCTGTTCAGGAAAGTTAAGGTCTCTAGCTGTGGAAGCAGAGGTTGAGAGTTTGATTCCCCATTGTGCCTCCTTGACAGGGGCTGGACTCGATGATCCATAGGGTCCCTTTCCAATTCTACAGTTCTCTGATTGATTGATTGATTGATTGATTGATTGATTGATTGATTGATTGATTGATTGATTGATTGATTGATTGATTGATTTATATGTTGCCCACACTACCCAAAGGTCTCTGGGCGGCTTACAACAATTAAAATACAATAAAAATTTAGAACAATTAAAATACAATTAAAATACAATTAAAATACAATCAAAATTGCAATCAGGACCCACAGTTGATGTTATTTCAATTAAAAGCCTTCTGGAACAGGAGGGTTGTGACCTGGTGCCAAAATATCATCAGTGTTGGCACCAGACGAATCTCAGTCGGGATAGTGTTCCATAGTCTGGAGGCAGCTGCTGACAAGGCCCTTTCTCCTCGTACCATCCCTCTTACCTCCTTGAGGGATGGCTCTTTCAAAAGGGCCCCCTGGCTAGATTTTAACTGCTGGATAAGCTCATATGGAAGGAGGTGGGCCTTCAGGTATCCAGGGCCCAAGCCGTTTAGGGCTTTATATGTCAAAACAAGCACTTTGAATTGGGCCCGGGCAGCTACTGGTAGCCAATGTAATTTAAACAGAATCAGCTTGATATGTCCCCTAGTGGCCCCACCACTCACCAGCCATGCAGCTTGATTCTGGACCAGTTGCAGTCGCCGGACCGTCTTCAAAGGCAGCCCCACGTAGAGTGCATTGCAGTAATCTATGCAGGATATTACCAATGCGTGTGTAGCTGTCATGAGACTCCGTTCGTCCAGGTAGGGCCGTAGCTGGTATAATTTCTGCAGCTGAAGGAAGGTGCCCCCAGCCACCGAGTCCACCTGGGCTTCTAGTGTTAGACTCGGGTCCAGGAGCACCCCTAAGCTGCAGACCCTGTCCCTTAGGGGGAGTGTAACCCCATTCAGGGCAGGGAAATGGCCTTCCAGCCTGTCTGGCAAAGCACCCACTAACAGCACTTCCATCTTGTCTGGATTGAGTTTCAATTTATTAACCCTCATCCAGTCCATTATCAGGTCCATATTAGTATTGGATCAAATGTGCAGTAACTCCTGTCACTGCACATGATGTCGAACCTTACAGTGGATCAAAATAGCCCCCATCTCGTTCTTTTCTGCTCTGTTTTTTACAGATATACCACAATTTTGGACAATAGAAGACTATCCTTTTTCCCCCACCAGTTGGCTGCCTACTCCTTCCACACTTCCTTGTTTACCTTCCCTCATTCCCCATTGACAGCTGTCATGTCTTCAATTTTTCCCCTCCTTTGTGCACATGTGAAAATGTGATTCCTTTTTTTAAAACTTGGAATTAAAATTGCACATATGAAGATGTACATCATCATCTTTTAAAAAATATATATAAGAAAGGGAGGCAGGAAAGGGGCATGGCATTCCCATCATGTGATGCCCTTCACAGCCTCCGGCATGCCAATGGGGACAGTGTGGATTAGAAAAAAGAGAGAAGGACTGCAGTTAGGCATGTGTTACAAGCAGACTTCTGCCTGCTTGTGGCTAACTTGTAATAAATACTTTCTCCAGTTTATTGCAAGAATGTAATTCCAGCCCCAGACATTATAGGTGGAAGGAGTAGCCACTGGAGTCACGAATTCTGCAGAGGCAGAAAACATATGGAAGAAGGCTGTAACAAATAGGCTCCTTTGGATACAGGGTGGTTCAACAATGAAACATCCAGAGATTGCCTCCTATGTAACTTCTGGTTGGTCAGGGATGATGGAAATGCACCTTTCTAAATGTTGTTGTAATCTTAATGACTCTTTTCTTTGTCTTCTGAATAGTCAAGGGAATACTGTCTTCCTCAGGCTAAACTCAAAGAGGGCAGTAGCAGCCAAGCACTTAGAACTGACAAAACAACCCATTGTTCAGAGGCAACAGAGGCACACCTTCTACCTGAATGGTAATGTTTATGTAAGGGACATAGATGAGAATGTTTGTGGAGGGGATTGAGCATGAGGTGTAGGGGAGTCAAACTAAGCTGAGCCCTCTCGGTGACCAAAGAACCAGCAGAAATATGGAATAAAAAATAAAAGAGAGAAAGAGAGAGAGAGAGAGAAAGGAAAGTGTGAGCCAACACTTACATTCTCAGTGACAAAGAAAATGAGGAATGCAGTTCACTGGCTGTTTTCTGTAGTAAAGATGTGGCACAAGGATCTGAGGTTGTAGGCAGCTTTATCTGGAAAACATTATTCACTCTTTCCCCACAAGGGATCAGCTACACTTCTGTTAAAATCTCCAACAAACTGGAATATGGATTTTCCTCTATCATGATTAGCAGGAGCAATGATGAGCTGGAACTGCAAGCCATTTTTCCTCAACAGGGCAAGTCCAACTATTAACAGGGTTGCCACGTCTACCGCATTCCATTCCCCAAGATTTTGAGACCAAAACCTGAGAGCTAGGTGTAGGCCTCTTTGATGTCATAAGGTGTAATGATATAGAAACTAACTGCAAAATTGTGTTTCTGTGTATATCCATATTTGTGTGTCAGATAAACAATTCAAACATGATTTCATTCATCATTAGGCATCCTTCAGTCTCGAAAGACTATGCTAACATGCTCTGTATGGAGGACTTGGAACAGTGTCTAGTGTGGCTGAGGAGGCCAATTCGAGAGTGACAATCCCTTCCACACTGAAGACAAATACACTGTCCCCTGTCCAGCTCCCTGATTTTGCTGCTTTTGTGACTTCCTCTTTGCCTGTTGGACAAGGGTCTCTTCAAATTGGGAGAGGCTGCACCACCGGCCTTCAGGCTGAACGCTCAGATGTCAGGCTTTCCCATCTGTTGAGGTCCATTCCTAAGGCCTTCAGATCCCATTTGCAAATGTCCTTGTATCGCAGCTGTGGTCCCCCTCTGGGGTGCTTTCCCTGCACTAATTCTCCATATAGGAGATCCTTTGGAACCCAACCATCAGCCATTCTCACGGCATGCCGAAGCCAACTTAGATGATAATGTACTTAAATTCAATGAGTTCTAACAGTGCAGGTCAATGGCCCGCAAAATAATGGGGAAACTGAAGTATTTCTTAGCATGTCCAAATGACACATCTTAGAGCATAGAAAATGAACTGTTGAGTGTAAGGTTGCCAAGCTGGCAGGATCTAATTCTTTGAGATTTCAAGTCTAAAGCCTGAGACCTGAAGAATGGAGGTTAAAACTGGAGTTTTAGGGCCCATACCTAAGATCTTGTAACCCTTATCAGGAGGGCTGAGATGGTTGTTTCATGTAGCTGATACCGGGATACTGAGATGAAGTGAGTGAGGGTCTTTAAAAGGGTAGTGGAGAGTCATCTTTGATTCCTTCTTAAAAGGACAGTGCACGGAGCCGGTTTTTCTACACTTGCCACCTTTCTCTCTGGTCCCTCCCTTCTGGTTCCCAGGATTTTAAATAAGTGATATTATGGTCACAAGACTTTGATGATTTAACCCATCATTTTCCAGCACTAAAGGCAAGAAAGATTCATTTGTAACTTAAAGTGCATACTTCACTTCCTCTTTCTGAGTTCTACTCTTTCCCCACTTCTAATCACAACATGTGAATGCCATGTTTAATACATGTACAGTGGTGCTTCGCTTAATGATGATAATCCGTTCCAGGAAAATCGCCGTTAAGCGAAAACATCATAAAGTGAAATACAAAACCCCAATGAAATGCATTGAAACCCCTTCAATGCGTTCCAATGGGGTAAAAACTCACCGTCCAGCAAAGATCCTCCATACGGCGGCCATTTTCACTGCCTATATAGCGAGGAATCCGTCCCTAAACACAGCAGGGAGTCATTTTAATTACCCGGCGGCCATTTTGAAACCGCCGATCAGCTGTTAGAAAAACGTCGTTTTGCGAAGAATCAGTTCCCGAAGCAGGGAACCGATCATCGCAAAGCGAAATCCCCCATTTAGACCATTGTTTTGTGATCGCAAAAAGATTGTCGTAAAGCAGATTCGTCGTAATGCGGGGCAATTGTAAAGCGAGGCACCACTGTACTGATCCACCCCTTCAATGATCCTGGGCTCTGCTCCACCCTATGCTCACTTTGGAAACATACAAATGCCTATTATTTAGTTCATTTTTATACATTTGTCTTAGAATAATATACATTTCTAATTCCTACCTTCTAATTCCTACCTTCTCCTTCATGGATTGCTGCCTTGTCGTGGCGAAGGGGCTTGAGTAACTCAGAGAAGCTATGGGCTATGCCGTGCAGGGACACCCAAGACGGACAGGACATAGTGGAGAGTTCCGACTAAATGCAATCCACCTGGAGTAGGAAATGGCAAGCCACTCCAGTATCTTTGCCAAGAACGCCCCATGATCAGAAACAAAAGGCTAAAAGATATGACGCTGGAAGATGGGCCCCTCAGGTCGGAAGGCATCCAACATGCTACTGAGGAAGAGTGGAGGACAAGTACAAGTAGCTCCAGAGCTAATGAAGTGGTTGGGCCAAAGCCGAAAGGACGCTCAGCTGTGGACGTGCCTGGAAGTGAAAGGAAAATCCAATGCTGCAAAGAAAAATACTGCATAGGAACCTGGAATGTAAGATCTATGAACGTTGGGAAGCTGGAGGTGGTCAAACAGGAGATGGCAAGAATAAACATCGACATCCTGGGCATCAGTGAACTAAAATGGACAGGAATGGGCGAATTCAGCTCAGATGATTATCATATCTACTATTGTGGGCAAGAATCCCGTAGAAGGAATGGAGTAGCCCTCATAGTCAACAAAAGAGTGGGAAAAGCTGTAATGGGATACAATCTCAAAAATGATAGAATGATGTCAATACGAATCCAAGGCAGACCATTCAACATCACAATAATCCAAGTTTATGCACCAACCAGCATTGCTGAGGTGACTGAAATTGAACAATTCTATGAAGATTTACAACACCTTCTAGAACTGACACCAAAGAAAGATGTTCTTCTCATTCTAGGGGACTGGAATGCTAAAGTAGGGAGCCAAGAGATAAAAGGAACAACAGGGAAGTTTGGCCTTGGAGTTCAGAACGAAGCAGGACAAAGGCTAATAGAGTTTTGTCAAGAGAATAAGCTGGTCATCACAAACACTCTTTTCCAACAACACAAGAGGCGACTCTATACATGGAAATCACCAGATGGGCAATATCGAAATCAGATTGATTATATTCTCTGCAGCCAAAGATGGAGAAGCTCTATACAGTCAGCAAAAACAAGACCTGGAGCTGACTGCGGTTCTGATCATCAGCTTCTCATAGCAAAATTCAAGCTTAGACTGAAGAGATTAGGAAAAACCACTGGGCCACTCAGGTATAATCTAAACCAAATCCCTTATGAATACACAGTGGAAGTAAAGAACAGATTTAAGGAACTAGATTTGGTGGACAGAGTGCCTGAAGAACTTTGGATAGAGGCTCGTAACATTGTCCAGGAGGCAGCAACGAAAACCATCCCAAAGAAAAGGAAATGCAAGAAAGCAAAGTGGCTGTCCAACGAGGCCTTAGAAATAGCAGAGAGGAGAAGGGAAGCAAAATGCAAGGGAGATAGGGAAAGTTACAGAAACTTGAATGCAGACTTCCAAAGAATAGCAAGGAGAGACAAGAGGGCCTTCTTAAATGAACAATGCAAAGAAATAGAGGAAGATAACAGAAAAGGAAAGACCAGAGATCTGTTCAGGAAAATTGGACATATTAGAGGAACATTTTGCGCAAAGATGAACATGATAAAAGACAAAAATGGGAGGGACCTAACAGAAGCAGAAGACGTCAAGAAGAGGTGGCAAGAATACACAGAGGAATTATATCAGAAAGATTTGGATATCCCGGACAACCCAGACAATGTAGTTGCTGACCTTGAGCCAGACATCCTGGAGAGCGAAGTCAAGTGGGCCTTAGAAAGCCTGGCTAACAACAAGGCCAGTGGAGGTGATGGCATTCCAGTTGAACTATTTAAAATCTTGAAAGATGATGCTGTTAAGGTGCTACATTCAATATGCCAGCAAGTTTGGAAAACTCAACAGTGGCCAGAGGATTGGAAAAGATCAGTCTACATCCCAATCCCAAAGAAAGGCAGTGCCAAAGAATGCTCCAACTATCGTACAATTGCACTCATTTCACACGCTAGCAAGGTTATGCTCAAAATCCTACAAGGTAGGCTTCAGCAGTATGTGGACCGAGAACTCCCAGAAGTACAAGCTGGATTCCGAAGAGGCAGAGGAACTCGAGACCAAATTGCTAACTTGCGCTGGATTATGGAGAAAGCCAGAGAGTTCCAGAAAAATATCTACTTCTGCTTCATTGACTATGCGAAAGCCTTTGACTGCGTGGACCACAGCAAACTATGGCAAGTTCTTAAAGAAATGAGAGTGCCTGACCACTTTATCTGTCTCCTGAGAAACCTATATGTGGGACAGGAAGCAACAGTTAGAACTGGTCATGGAACAACTGAGTGGTTCAAAATTGGGAAAGGAGTACGGCAAGGCTGTATATTGTCCCCCAGCTTATTTAACTTATATGCAGAATACATCATGCGGAAGGCTGGACTGGAAGAAACCCAAGCCGGAATTAAGATTGCCGGAAGAAATATCAACAACCTCCGATATGCAGATGATACCACTCTGATGGCAGAAAGTGAGGAGGAATTAAAGAACCTTGTAATGAGAGTGAAAGAGGAGAGTGCAAAAAACGGTCTGAAGCTCAACATCCAAAAAACTAAGATCATGGCCACTGGTCCCATCACCTCCTGGGAAATAGAAGGGGAAGATATGGAGGCAGTGTCAAATTTTATCTTCCTGGGCTCCATGATCACTGCAGATGGAGACAGCAGCCCTGAAATTAAAAGGCGCCTTCTTCTTGGGAGGAAAGCGATGACAAATCTTGACAGCATCTTGAAAAGCAGAGACATCACCTTGCCAACAAAAGTCCGAATAGTCAAAGCTATGGTTTTTCCTGTCATGATGTATGGAAGTGAGAGTTGGACCATAAAGAAAGCAGACCGCCGAAGAATTGATGCCTTTGAATTGTGGTGCTGGAGGAGGCTCTTGAGAATCCCCTGGACTGCAAGGAGAACAAACCTATCAGTTCTAAAGGAAATCAACCCTGAATGCTCACTTGAAGGACAGATCCTGAAGCTGAGGCTCCAGTACTTTGGCCATCTCATGAGAAGAAAAGAGTCCTTGGAAAAAACCTTGATGTTAGGAAGGTGTGATGGCAAGAGGAGAAGGGGACGACCGAGGATGAGATGGCTGGACAGTGTCTGCGAAGCAACCAACATGAACCTGACACAGCTCCGGGAGGCAGTGGAGGACAGGAGGGCCTGGCGTGCTCTGGTCCATGGGGTCACGAAGAGTCGGACACGACTAAACGACTAAACACACACACACACACAATATAAAATAGATTATAATATATGACAATATTTTTGTATTAAAGAGCTTTCTGCAAAATGATTATATGCGGTTGCCAGTGACCCTGACCAGAGCTAGGAATAGTTAATTTTGGACTAGAACTCCCAAAATTCTGGGACTGGCAGTGAAAAAAAGTAACTTTTCCAGGTTCCAGTCCTGCTGCAGCAGCAGCAGAAAGGAGCACACTTTCTGCTGAAGTGCAGTGTGTGCCTGTGAATTTGGGGGCCTTCTGATCCCAGCACAGGGCCAAGGATGAGAGATGCCTCACTTTCTGCAGGTTTTTGTCATATTGAAAAATGATAGTCACTGGTGATAATCTAACAGTCATGTTAGAGGACTACTTTGAGGCTTTAATGATATCAAAAATAACTTTTAATCTTTCCCAGTTCTTAATCTATTCCATAATTTCCTTTAATAGCATTCATTAACATGATAGTGATAGGAGGACGTGGCTGAATTGATTGTCTGAGTTGATTCCTTTTGTAATTTTTATGGTTATTTTGACATTATTTTCCTGTTATTGCTTATCTTAGGGCTTGCCTACATGGCTTCCTTTTGGAGCAGGTCGGTGTGGACTAAATAGGCTCACTTGGGGTAAACGAGAGGATGTGCAGTCCTCATATCCAAATGGCATATCGGAGCTCCAGTGACCCTATTTGGTCCTGCTTCCTGTTGGAATTTCCAGTATCATGAAGTGGGTTAATATGCAAGTCACTTCAGAATTGAACATTTCCTCTGCTCTTCAACAGAGAGGCAGAGAAATGAGAGAATGAGAAAAGAGACTGTAGTGGACTATTGCTGATGCACTGCATCAATTATAAAAAAAATCTCAAAAAATATTTGCCTTGTCTTAAAGGGGAGAGGGAGAGATCCAGATCCAAACGGTGGTGGGAAGAGGTGAAGTTTAACATGATTGGCTTCACTGTAGTTTCAGCTTGGATTCTTTCCACCACTCCCACTGTTGGAAAGAAACTTTCTCTTGTCACCAGTAAGATTTTTCCACTGATGCAAAGAGTAAGTGTTTGTGGGAGTGTGTGGGATTCAGATAAGGACCAGGGAGAGAGCAAGGATAGGGTGAGATGTGGGACTACCCTTCCCCTTTCCTCATCTGTTCAAGTTACTGTATTTTTCTGTGTACACAACCCCCCAATGTATGACCCCCTAATTTTGACCCTTGCTGGAGGTGAAGGAGCAGTCAATGGGCAGCCGCGAAGCACTCCTCTGACTCTGTCTCCTGCTGCTGCTGCCTCTGCCGCCCCGTCGCGTCCTCCAGTGTGACTGACGGGGCTCACCTCCAGCTCACATCACCACCTTGTCCCCTGTCCAAAGGGAGCCCACGAGTGGTACTGGAGGACGCAATCTGGCGGCAGTCAATTGGAAGCCATGAGAGGCGGCCAAGTACGGCTCCTCTTTGCCTCCATCTCCGCCTCCTGCTGCTGCTGCCCCCACTGCTGGATCACCTCCTCCAGCAACACTCATGGGCTCCCTTCAGGCAGGGGACAAGGCGGTGATGTGAGCTGGAGGTGAGCCCCGGCAGTGGTGCTGGAGGAGGCAGTTGAACAGCAGAGGCAGCAGTCAATGGGCAGCCACAAGAGGTGGCCGAGCGTGGCTGCTCCTCCTCCTTCTCCTCTTCCTGCTGCCTCCACCGTCTGATCGCCGCCTCCAGTGCGACTGCCAGGGCTCACCTCCAGCTCACGTCGCCATCTTGTCCCCTGCCCGAAGGGACACCACAAGTAGCGCTGGAGGAGGCGATCCGGCAGCAGTCACAGCAGTCAATGGGCAGTCGCAAGACGTGGCCAAGAGCGGCTGCCTCCACCTCTGCCTCCTTCCATGTATAAAACAGCCCTCAATTTTTCCTCTAATGATTTTAGGAAAAAGTGTTGTTTTATACACAGAAAATTACAGTAGTTCTATCCTGAATGTTTTGATATATAATCTGCCATTCATACTGCAGCTAGGCTACAGCTGGAAGAAGCAGGTAAGGTAAGGCAGGCAGGCAAGTGACTCAACGTGCAGTAGAACTGGAACGCTGTCAAAGCCAGTTCCTCAGCACATGTTTGGGAATTGTATGTGTTAGCTTTGCATGTTGTATACATATCTCTGTCAAGACTGGAGTATCTTGAGTGACACATAAAATGGGTCAGTGAGTGACAGTGATAAAACTTACCACTGGCAACTACTGTATGTTTGATTTTATATAGTAATAGCTGGTCCATTGGGGCAAGTGGGCCACTGCCCTTCCTCAGGTTTAGAATACCCCCAGTCATCCCACTCCTTCCTGCCTCCTTACCAGATTTTGAGGTCCAAGGACCCAACTGTGTTCCCCTTCTGCTCAAATCCTATCTTCAAACAACAGATTGGTGTGTAAATGCCTACTCTTGACCCTGGCAATGTCTGTCACCCGTTTGGCTGCTGTGCCTTCGCCTTTCATCTCCCCATCCAATATGGACACCAGCTACTACAAGTTTCATGAGATTAGCATGCCTTCATGAATCCATCACCTGTCAACTATAAGATGGTACCTTAAACATAATTCTGGCTCTCCAGACCTATATCTGTCAAAGAGATTTTGCCAGTTTAATGAAGTTTTCTGAAACAGCCGTACTTAGATTTAAGAGGCACTTCCATTTCTTTTAGACAGCAGCATATTTGAAACTTGTCTGACTTTCTGCTCAGTTTCCCTATTTAGCACTGCTATTCCACACACAGTGTTATCTCTGACCCATATTATATTGTTCTCCAGACCAGCAATCTTTTCCTCTAAGCTTTCAGCAAGACAGTTCTTATTTTGTGCTTGCCTTGTTCTGAGCAGTTTTAAATTAGTTTTGAAAATTTTCTAATTCATTCTGACCTATTTCCTGTCTATTGGTGTGTTTAGCAAGCTGTTCTTAGCGTTCTTTATAGCCCCTGTGTTGCCTTTTAGCGGGTATTTTTGTGTCCTGAAATAGAAAGGGCAAAGAGGAGATCGTGCTCCAGCCAAATCCCGTGGGCTTGTAATAACACAAGCTTCAAATGATGACTTCTACTCACTGCTATATTTCAATGTCCAGTGTTATCATCACACACACAAAAGAGACCATTTTCTTTTTCCACTCTGCACCACATTGCTGCAATTGTTGTTGTACACGCAGGCTCCAAATTAAACCTCCATGCCCTTCTTTTTAAATGGAGAGAGGTGCACTCCTGCCAAATTTTTCTGAGCTGTGGCTTTTTCCTTTCTCTTTCAGAAAGAAAATAAAAAGCCACAATAGTGCTGTCTTTCCCTTTTCTGTGCAAACACACTGGGGGAATAATGGCTTACCTAACATGTAGTCTACCTCAGCAGTATGTTGAGAAATAACTCTGGGTTTAATCTCATGGGCAGAGAATGTATGCCCCAATTGTACTTGAGCTTTTGCTTAAATAAATAGTCCCTGATTAAAAGTCAATAGCAAATGATCAAGAGGTGGGTCAAGCCTCCTATAATGTTCAGACTTAGCTACTAAATTGGATGATTTTATCTACTAATCATCAGCCTGCCATTCAGGAAGACTAATGTGCTGTATAGCTGTGTAGATAGTAATGCTTGTATGAATAACACTTGTGTTGTATCTTGGGCTTTGCATTCTGTGAATTTATTTTCTACAAAACATTTGTATACCCCTGTTCAGCCAGAAAGGCTTCAAGAGTAGCTTATAAATCAATAATACAATGTGGATCTCAGAGAGATGGTATTACATGAAAGGAAAAGGAAATGGGAAGGGGAAAAGAAAACAAGAAAACTCAGCCACCATTTCTTTAAGGTATAAGGTTCTAGCCTCTGGACGGTCTACCGGCCTGGTACAGGAGGCGGGGCTTCATCGCGGTGCTGCTAGCTAATCCCTGGAACAGCTCCCGGGAAAAGCTGGAACTGCCCGGTCTAGAAATGGGGGATGGAAGAGGAGACTAGGAGAGGTCTCTCTGAAGCAGCTGGTGAGCAACAGAAGGTGGAAGATAGGGCAGCAACCCAGTATTTCTTCCCTCTGAAAATTCACCCGAGCACAGATCGGATGTGGGAGCCATTTTGGCAATGAGCTGTGAGTAACCCCCCCCAGGAGAGGAGAACAAGCAATACAGCGTTGAAAAAATACAATAACAACGTACAGTGGACTGTTGACTTATGGAATTAATCCGTATTGGAACAGTGGCCATAGGTCAAAAAGTCTGTAGGTCGAGGGTCCATTTACCGTAGGAATGCATTGAAAACCATTTAATCCATTTCAGGCAAAGAAAAAAAAATCCCGGCCTTCCAAATATGCACTTGCTGCCCTCTGTCTCCCATCCCTGGTGCCCTCTGCCTTCTGTCCCTGTGTGGACAGAAGGCAGAGGGCACCGGGATGAGAGACAGAGGACAGCGGGTGCAGCTTTGGAAGCCCGGGAAGCTGAAAGCTGCTCCGCCCCCACAGCTGGCTTTCTGAGCCACTCCACTCCCGTTGCTGGCTTTCAGCTTCCTGAGGTTCACAACTCCCTTCACTGTCCCTGTCTCCAGTCCATGGTGCCCTCTGCCTTTTATCCCTCTGGAGACAGAAGGCAGAGGGCACTGGGGATGGGAGACAGGGACAGCAAGGGGGTTTCTAAAGCTCGGAAAGCAGAAAGCTGCTCCACGCCTGCTGCTGGCTTTCTGAGGCACTCCGCCCCCGCTGCCGGCTTTCAGCTTTCCAAGCTTCACAACTCCCCTTGCTGTCCCTGTCTCCCATCAGGGACAGAAGGCAGAGGGCACCAGGGACAGGAGACAGGGACAGTGAAGGGAGATGTGAAGCTTGGAAAGCCGAAAGCCGGCAGTGGGGGCAGAGCATCTCAGAAAGCCGGCAGCAGACACGGAGCAGCTGTCTGAGCTTCAGAAACCCCTTCGCTGTCCCTGTCTCCCATCCCCAGTGCCCTCTATCTTCTGTCCCCACAGGGACAGAAGGCAGAGGGCATCAGGGACGGGAGACAGGGACAGTGAAGGGAATTGTGGAGCTTGGAAAGCCGGCAGCAGGGGCAGAGCAGCTCAGAAAGCCGGCAGCGGGCGCAGAGCAGCTTTCGGCTTTCTGAGCTTCGCAACCCCCTCCGCTGCACTCTGTCTCCCGTCCCTGGTGCCCTCTGCCTTCTGTCCCTGTGGGGACAGAAGGCAGAGGGCAGTGGGGATGGTAGGCAGAGGGCAGCGGGAGTGGCTTTGAATTTCCCGCCTTTTTCCCTTGCCTTTCATAGGTTGAAGCTCCGGCCGCAAGTCGAATTTTGCTGCAGGATCTTTTTGTACCTCGAAATTTTCGTAAGTAGGGGCCTTAGTAAGTCGAGGGTCCACTGTAAGTTGAAGCCTTTAATCTATGAACAACCCTATTAAGACGAAAAAGAAATTAGAGTGAAAATATTTGAAACAAGACAAGGAGTGGTGAGTTTTGCTTACCAGCCTGCCTCTTCAAAAACGAAACTGATTCTAAAACAGCAGGCTGGTTCAAGGCCAAGAGACAGTGAGACAGATTTATTTTGTTTTTGTTTCTGAAAAATCCCAGAGTGAAATACCACTGGACAGGCTTTAAAAGACTGAAATTTTGTGAATGCTGTTTAGTCTGGACCTTTCTCCCTAGACTGTGTGGGACTCTGATAACAAAATCTTGTTAGGTTTTTGGAGAAGAAGGAATAAGCTTTTGGAAGCAAGAAAACGGACTGAGAATCATCATCGAGATGACGTGGGCGACTAGAAAACCAGTACTGGAGTTTTTTTTATTCAATCGTTGGATTAATGGAAAGAACATTAGATGGATTATAAGGACATCTATTGCAGAGACTGACCCCATGTGACTGTTGTTTAGTCTGGATGTTTTTTGGCTGGACTCTATGGAACTCTGATAATAGAATTTTGTTAGGTTTCTAGAGAAAAAGCGATGTTTTTGCCACAGTTGTTTCTTAATTTGTTGGGCTAAAAGTTGATTTATATATTACAGTATCTGTGTAAGGATGGGAGGAAGAACCTAGGGGAGGTTTATGATTGTGGGTTTGGTTTGTTGATAAAATAGTGGAAACTTCAGAAAGCTATTTGAGGGTTGGCCACTTTGTTCAAGGATATAGTACAGTGGTGCCCCGTATAGCGAGGTTAATCCGTTCCGGATTAACCTTCGCTATACGAAAACATCGCTGTGCGGGGCAGGAAAACCTATTGGAACGCATTAAACTTAGTTTAATGCGTTCCAATAAGTGTGTAAACTTACCCCCTCCAGCGATGTTTTCGCTCCGGCGGCCATTTTGGAGCCGCCGATCAGCTGATCGGCGGCTCCAAAATGGCCGCCGGATGACCCGAAATGGCCCCTATCAGCGTTTTCGCGTCCTCCCCTTGCTTAGGGAGGTTGCGAAAACGCTGCGGGGGGGCATTTCGGGCCATCCGCGGCCATTTTGGAGCCGCTGATCAGCTGTTCGGCGGCTCCAAAATGGCCGCCGGAGCCCCAATCGTCGCAAAGCGAGTGCGGCGATTGGGGCTGATCCGTATAGCGATCCCCAAAAAGGGATCGCTATACGGATTTTTCGTTAAACGGTGCACTCGTTAAGCGAGGCACCACTGTATTATTTATACAGACCCTACTCATTGGAAAGATCAAAATGGACTCTGAAAATGGTTATTGTGGGTTTTTCAGGCTCTTTGGCCGTGTTCTGAAGGTTGTTCTTCCTAACGTTTTGCCAGTCTCTGTGGCCAGCATCTTCAGAGGACATCACTAATGGTTGTGTGGGAAAAACCCACACAACCATTAGATCCCGGCTGTGAAAGCCTTCGCGAATACATTGAAGCCCTCTGAAAAATTAAAATTTCAAATGTTGGGGACTGCCCAATCTCAAAATTTGGGAATAGTGGCACAAAAATCAGATAAAGAATGGCAGACTACCATGCAAAAGATAATAACAGCAGGATATCAGCAAGTAAATAAACGTCTTAGCCAGGTAGAATATCTGATGAAAGAGAAGTTATCAGTTAAATAACAGTTAAATGAAGCTGTACTAACTCCAGAACCGCTTTTATTGAGTACGATACCAGGTAACATAGATGGGATAAAGAGTTACCTAGTGAGCTACTACAGTCAGAAAATGTTATGTTAAAAATTGGACTGCTGTCCTGGAGTCATCCTTCTGTTCCAAAAATTGGAAGAAAGTGGAGCTATGGAAACAAGAGGAGCTTACTGAGAAAATACGGGAAGCGACAAAAATGGATACTCTTTCAGGTGTGCTGAGTGACTGTCCAAATCAAAAGGAAATTGAACGATGGGGTTTATTTTACAAATGGCCTCGGTTTCCTGATAGTGTTGGAGTAACTTAGATTTAAACTAAAGCATAACTATAAGTTGATAGCTGGAGAGTAATCAAATAGTTAAAAAAAAGCAGGAAGTTGATTTTTTATTGAAATATGAATAGATTGGATGAATGTTCTCCTATCCCCCTAATCCTTTCCTGTTCCCCTCCACTTCCTTTTACCCTTTGTATTGCCTACCCTATTCCTAGTTGTTACAAAATAAATATTTAAAAAGGAAATACTGACCTGGAACAGCGTGGCTGGCTTTTGCCACCATCCCAGATGAAGCAAGACTGTCCTGGGTCATGTGGTTAGTGTTGGGTGGGGGAGTGTGATCATTTAAAGCAGCACTTCCCCTTGATTCGCCCTCTTTCATGTTTCAGGCACCCACCCGCCCTCCCTATTTCTAGTGTGATTTTATGGTCATCTTTTAGGCTCCGGATAGGAATTTTGACCTTCATCCTGACTGGCCTATGGACGGAGGGATTTTTTGCCTATCCCACACTGGCATTTGGGTGGTAATAGTTGGTCACACGGGTGGATAGCGCGGAAATACAGGTGTTTTTGGTGTGTCCCATTTGTAATTTCAGGTAAGCCAACAGTGCATCCAACCTCCTGGCTCTGTGGATCATGTGATTTAAGGGCCGGTGGTGGGAAGATGTGCTGGGCCACCTCCAGACTAACAGTCATCACTTAAATATGTCTTGAGGTATGGGGGTGTTTATTAGCGGCCGACTGGGTTCCTGCTATCTTTAAGACCGCTGGAACCTGGGGCCGTGAACTCGCCCATTTATTGCTCAAGGGGTGTTTCGACAACCCTACCTTTCACTTGTTTCCGCACTACAGCAGGCCCCCTCCTTTGTCAATCTTTGCAATATTTAATTTGATGTTGATATAATAAAGTGTGGCCCATATTTAATCCATATCAATGTCTCGTGTCTTTATTCCAGGATTGGGTGGGCAAGGATTTTTGGAATAGTTAGGAACCTTGCCCTTCACAAAAAGGTATCAGGAGTTCAAGAAATAGGGAGTTACTGGGTGGGGGGACCTTACCTTATCTTTCTAGATTCAGTGGCCATTCTGGCTCTGGGAGTTGCCATTCAAAAACTAACTTTTCAAGACTCTGGAAATGGGTCAATTTTGTTTTGTGTTGCCTGTCATTGATGTCACTTCATGGAAGGTTTCTGAGGGCCCAGATAACATCAGGACTGCTTTGAGCTAACGGATGTGTTGCTCTTCTTCACCAGACAGTTGGTGTGGATGGTTGCTATTGGCTGGAAGTTGTGGGGAGGAAGAGATGAGATGCCCAGTCCTGTGGGTATGATTATCATCACAGTCCTGTTCTTCAGGAGGTCACGTGAAAAAGAGGACAAGCAACATTTCACATCTGATTGTGAGGCACATTACTCTTGATCTCACAACCCTCTGCTAACAGTAATTCTTGACTGATTCAACAAAAGCACATGGCTCATAAGTCCGAAATCTGTTTTTCGTATAGTCCAGTGGTTCCCTACCTTGGGTAACCCAGGTGTTCTCGGACTGCAACACCCAGAATCTCTGATCAGCACAGCTGGTGATAAAGGCTTATAGGAATTTCAGACCAAAAACATCTGGGTTACACAAGATAGGGAACTACTGATATGACTCATTCATATCTTCTGTATTATCTTCTGCACCACTGTCACAGTTGCCTGTGGAGATGCAGGACTGGACTTTGTAATCATTTGCTTTTTTGAAAAAAACATTCTTGAGGCTCAGTCTATCAAAAGCTAATAATTATCTTGATAGCTAACTAGGCCTTACATTTTAGAAGCAATACCCTAAATACATCCTAGCAGATTCCAAAGACAAACAAGGAAGATTTGGCTTTATGAACTTCCTTAAGGTGTTTCCTAAAAGTGCAGGAGTTGTATTTACAACCCTGTATGCTGCCTGTATTTGAGTGACTGAAAGGAACTTTTCTAGGCTGGAGTTATTATCTGCCTATCCAGCACCAACCAATCATTCCTTCCAGTTTTTGAAGGCGAGTGTTTTATCCATCTCTTTCATCAGTTGATGGCAGTTGTTTGTTCCTGTTAATCTGGTTGGTTTGTTGCTAGTATGTGTGCAGTAAAGAAAACAGAATAAACAAGTCTGTAATTTCAAGCAATTGTAAGTAAAGAAAAAATTATTCTTCTACAAATATCTCAGAGTTGTTGAGACTCTAAGTGCCATTTCATGAGAAAGGAGTGGACTATCTGAGGAACTTCTAGCTCTTCTCCTCTGTGGAGAATTTTACCAGAAATTCACAGCTCTATAACAAAAGGGACTATGGACCTCATCTAACATAGTTGTTACATTCTTAAGTGTGTAACTTACCCTATCATCTGTACTTTTTAAAATTGCCCCCTTCACATGTATTAGATTGCCACTTCCATCATTCTCAGCCAGCATGGTCAACACTTCTGGCAGGTACCAGGCTGAGGAAGACTGATCTGGTACCTTATGTATGAAATACCAATGGATGACATCAGATTAGTACTTGTGGGCAGATGCTTGGAGCTTCCATTGGCAAATGAGCAAAGGCCCATGTGGTTATTTGAGTCCTTGTCTTTTTGTTTTATTCTGTTGAATGGATGAAGGCTTTTCCTGTAACATGAGGGACTTGTATCAATGTTTGGGATCATTTATGGTAGAGTTCCAGCCAGGGATGTTGGCAAGTCTTTGAGTCTGAGTCCTCAATCCGAGTCTACTGATCTGAATCTTGAGTTATTGGCCCCCCTCCTGGGAGGTGGCTGGCCTGGAAGGGAAGCCAGGTGGGCATATGTGCAGAGACACCAGGCCGACTTCCCTTCCCAGAGGCAGCCCCTGCCTCTGCGCATGCAACAGACTATCAGCTGAGTGGCAGGTGCATGGATGGAAGCAGTAGCTGGATCCTGGAAGAGAAGCTGGGCCTGCTACCTCTGAGGATGGCAGGGGCTGCTGTGGTGGCAGGAGCACATAAGGGAGGCCCATCCCAACATTTCCAAATTGCACTCGAAAATGCAACTTAGAAAAATGGGTTCAAGTTGCAAGATGAGTCCAAGTCTTCTTAAAAAAATAATACCCAAGTCAAGTCCAAGTCAAGTTGGCAGTGTGACTTAAGTTGGACTCGACAGCGAATTGTGAATCCCAAATTCCAATTATATGAAGAGCCAGATATTTGAAAGCTGCAGCACACGTTGTGCTCTTGACTACTCCCACCTTTTTTACAAACAAACTTGTCTGTGGTCATGAGAATGCTTGGCTGATTTTATTCTATGATGTTTACTCAGTAAGGAATGTGTAAATAAATGATGCTGCTTTGAAATTCATCTTCAGATGCCATTTAGAGAACCTTAACAATAGATTAAGAAAGACAAGGATCTGTGAGTTTTATCTTCTAGCGAAGTCTGTCTTTAAAGGAGAATTCTGGTTTGAACCTTTCCTCTAAGGTACACATCCGGGCAGTTCAATAAGTCCAAGAGGGAGAGAGAAGCAGTGCCTTATCATCAGGCATTTACTTGGAGCGCTTTCATCTCCTCAGCACTTTAGTTCAGTGAGGCTATGTGTACAGAAGACAGATTGGAGTTTAAGCTCCCAGTGGACCACATAATATTGCTCTTTCTGCAGGCTTTGGGAAGGAAATCCTGCCAGTTTCTCTTCAGAATGGCTCCCTGGGAAATGGCATGTGAAGAATGAACCAGGAAAAAAATGTTTAGAGCACAGTTTAAAAAACAGACCACTTTTACTTGCTTAATCTATCAGCCCTGAGACTATCAGCATATTCTGTCGACAAAATGGAAAGCAATCATGTCCTGCTTTCTTTCTTTGCCAAGCATATGAATGATATTGTAGTTGTGCTTCTGCACTGTGATTCGGGCTGTTGATGCCAATGGAGCAAGGATTTTCCTGTAACAATGAGGGACTTGAATCCTATTGTCTTCATCCTTTTCCAAACATATTACAGAGAGATGTCTCACACATTCAGCTGTGAGGAGAAGGACCATGCCAAAGTTTCTTTCAGAGAGTACTACTATAATTGCATTCAGAAAAGACATCTGTGAAGATTCTCAGTCATCCAAGTGTGCTTATCTGGAAGTCCTTTGTCCTTCTAAGGAGCCTATTCAGACCAGGGGAAAGTTAAACCAATGTGGAGGATACATCAGGGGTCTCCTACCAACTCACCTAAGACTGAAGAAGCTAGTACTTGGATGAGTAGCAAAAGAAATAAATTCAGTTGCCATGACTCAACTTCCAGATTCAGAAAAGCATGTTTGCCTGAAAAATTTGCTTTGTATTTTTCAGTACATTAGATACGAAATATTATAATCAGTTTTGTTATTCCATGTTAATTGCTTACATGTAGTTAGTGTTATGTCTAGTTTGGTCTTCATCAAAACAAAAACAAAAGTACAAGAAAAGCTATGACAGAGAGGAAAATGTTCAAGGTTTAGGAAACCCCTGAGGGAGTCCTTTGAGGCCAAGGACACACTGCTCTCAACATTTTTTTCTTTATATTTGAGAGGCTTCATTGGCTCTCTGTTAAAAGTGTGGGAAGGTAGGAACTGAGTTCCCTGCTGCTCTCCGGGGTGACAAAAGATGTGATAGGATAGAAATGGAAGAGAGGAAGGAGGCAGTACAAGAGCCACTATGATCAAGTGGTGAAGAGGGCAGGTTGCTGGTTGTTCTCTCCTTTCTAATAAAAAAAAAAGCTGTTACGATAATGAAAGTAACCTTTCCAGCCTAATCATCCTGGTTCTTAATGTTAGTTGAATTGAAGGAAAAATAGTAGTCCAGGACTTTTTTTCCAGGTGCTGACCTGGTCTGTATTGCTGAGTGGGTTAAAATGAGTGTCACGAGTTTTATCCATTAAGTTATTCTATGGTAAAGTAGGTGAGGTCTAGAAGATAGAGAGGTGCAGTATCAGTAATGCATAAAGACTCAGCTGGATTATCCAGATGTTCCATTCTGCAATGTGCCAATTTTGAATGTATCCTGCAGCAGCTGGGGGGCTAGGACAGTGTGGGTATTTCGTTGGTGCTCTGTCCACTTCACTGCTGAATAGGTTCCCTTCCTGAGCTAACCAGGGCAGTCTCTGGTGTGATGCTTGACTACCCCACATTTATTGTTCTGGGGATCTTTAATGTTCATGTTGCGGTCACTCAGTCTGGAGTGGATCATGGTTTCATCATGTCTTCCATGACAAGGACAGTACAGTCTCAAATAATAATTATTTTAAACCACACAGTAGGGCTTACTTTTGATTTAGTATTTCTTTCTGGTAGAAGGTGATGATCTGAAGCTAGTCACATGTTACTCATTTGTTGTGGACAAATCATCATCGGGTTAGTTTTAGAATGGGAGCTGATATGATCTTCTGCAGGGTTGAATATGGGCCATGAAGATGGGCCACCCAAGCCACTTGAAAGATCCAAACAATTTCCCTACTTCATTCAGATATCCTTCTTCATTTGTCCACAACACTGTTGAAGCCATGACTAATTTATGGAATACAGAACTAGTTAAAGGAATGGCTGCGTCATACTTAAGCACTCCTCCGGTCTTCTAGAGCCAGGTCAGCTGCTAATTTAAAAAGGAGGTGAGGACAATGAAACAGGGTTGGTTGGACGGAAAAAGCTAGAGCAACTGTGTCATTGAAAACCCCACAAACCTGTGAATCAGGAAGGGTGATGGTATATTGAATAGCTAATTGGGATTGATCTTACCCTTTAGTCTTTGGAACAGCTTCCCCTTAAACTTTGCACATGAGCCAGGGGATGCAGTTGTTTTGAAGAATGCCAGCCAGATTAGTTACATTGTTTATTATTAATTATATGGGTTTCTCTCTAGTTTGGCACTGATTTTTGTAATAGTTCATATTGATTGATTGATTGATTGATTGATTGATTGATTGATTGATTGATTGATTGATTGATTGATTGATTGATTGATTGATTGTTTGATTGATTGATTGATTGATTGATTGATACATACCCCGCCTATCTGGTCGATATGACCACTCTAGGCGACTAGTTATATTGTACATAACTCTGGATATCTGTTGAATAAAGTGTCCTATTTAAAGAATAGGTGAAATGAAGCAGGGAATGGTAAACCACTTGTGAATACTGTCTATATCCTGGAAAGGGTCACCGTAGGTCCAAATTTATATGGCAGCACACAATTTTTATTAAATACATAAAACTTTGATTTTGGAACAGGAAGATGCATGATACTGAACAAAAGAAAAATCAGGTGCATTAAAGTTTAGACTCTAGGATATTGAAAAATAGCTGTTAGGTGAGGATCTGCAGTGTTTTGGACATTGCTTGTGTTGTTAAGAGACTCACATGTTCTTTGGGTATCACACTTTCTCCACATAGTAACTAAAAGGAAGTGGAGAGAAGGGGGGGGGATCCCAACTAAGCACTGTGATTTGCTGAGATTAGAACACTCTGCAATAGAATCTTCCTAAGAGACTGCACTTTGTTTAATTATAAGAAAAAAATCCTTTACAGTTATGGAAATCTTATTATTTTCAAGAAATGCTGAAAGAGATGTTTCTAAAACTGCTGATCTGGATTCCTATTAGAGTACTGACGTTGTGAGAAACCATTACAAACAAATTATATCCTGAAAGGTATTGATATGTTATTGAATTTACCCAGAGACTGTAGGCAAATGCCGCCCTTGTTTTCCTAGGCAGGCTTTTAATTTCCAACATTGCCCACTGTTCATTCTTCCCATTCCTATCCTGACATCATATTTCATGTGAAAGAAAAGCAATAGTGCATTTAGTAATTTGGGGGAATGGCTTGAAAGATGCCACAGTGCTATTATTCTGTTTTCTTTTCGTACACATGACTGATGAATGGATATACTAAAACATTTCTTGGAGTTGGGAACAGGCTTCTTAAATTTGTTACTGCCGTGAGTGTTAGTGTCATGAGGA
Source organism: Pogona vitticeps (assembly GCF_051106095.1). Classification (NCBI taxonomy): domain Eukaryota; kingdom Metazoa; phylum Chordata; class Lepidosauria; order Squamata; family Agamidae; genus Pogona; species Pogona vitticeps. The sequence goes on along the minus strand of NC_135788.1, from coordinate 41,840,142 downwards.
AAGAACGGAGTTCATGGGAATGAGCAGCATGGTACAGGGAGAGGAACGAATATAACAGCATGTAACAAACAGGAAACAGCTTGGTGACTCTCAAAGATACAGAAAACAGTACAACAGAATTCAGTTGTGTAGAAACATAAGTACATCATTGTCTCTGGTCAGACTACCCTGTTATGGAGAACAATAATCTGTAAAATATGATGTAGCTATAAAAATAAGAGGCACTCACAACTGCTTTGCCTTGTGTGGAAAAACTGCTATCAGCCAAGCAATTCTGCTGCTGTATGAAACCCAGCATGTTCTCAGTGAAGGCTTTCATTCTGTGAATTCCACATGGTAAAATCCACATGGATTCACACATTGCACCATGTGGAGCTTCCTGCTTTTGAATGGTGAATTAGACTGGGAAGCAGCGAGTCTCAGTTCAAATGCAGGTTGGAACAGTTGGAAGACCAGCTAAGCCAAACAAATTGACTCCAAGTGTAAAGCAGTATTGAGCAACTAGACAACTGTACAGCTAACAACTGTATATACAAGACATCTGCTAAAAATACAACTACTGTATTAATTACAACTCAGAAGGGATTATTCTGCTGAAACTCATGCTTCTGCTTTTAATGTGTATTCACAGTTATACCTTTCCACTATGATGGAACACTTAAAGATGTGGAAGTTAGTGAAGCTGTCACTGGGAACATCCTACAAGCAGAGTGTTATAATGAAAGATCTTTGACTGGCTCTTCTGCTCCTCTGTGGTCCTAAAGGGCTAGCCTGGCTCCTCTCCCATGCCACCCATACTACAGGGGGAAGAAAACTTTATTGGGTTTGGCTATATTCAGAACTATCCGAATATGGCAGTATCCAGCAAATTCTAAATATTTCCAAATCTGAGTGCACATCCCTTGTAGAAACAGCCACTAGCCTTGTGCAATGTTAAAGATTTAAACGTTTTGATTTTGTGTTTTTGTTTTCTTTGGCATAAGCTTCCATGAACTATAGTACACTTGTCCATATGCTGCAGTCCATAAGCACTTCTATCAAATAATACTTGTCTTCAAAATGCAAGAGATGCCACAACAACTTCCAATACTTTTTTTCCTGCAGCAGACTAATATTAGCTGCCTTTATTATTATCACTATATTCATTAGATATTATTATAATATGTGCAAGACATTGGTGGTGCCAAAATTAGTTTGTATAATTCAGAATAAATGTCCTACTTGATTAAAATGTAAAAATCAGTGCCAGGAAAAAGAAGTGCCTTAATTAGAAGTACCTAGCAACACAAAACATGCCCCCCCCTTTGTAATGGTTAGAATTAGAATGTTCTTCTGTCACTGGTCTTCAAAGCTGCTCAAGGAGCATTAAACACAGATCTGTCTCTTCCTGTCTAGCATTATAAAAACAATGTAATGTATTAATCACAGTAATTTATTCTGTGTCTCTTTGTCTTATATCTCACTTCAAATGTGATCTGTAAGCAATTGGATTTAAGCTGTGCATGCTAAATTATTTCTAAAATAGGACACATTGTTCTGATTAATACTGATTGTATTGAATCCTGAACTCACTCTATCTGCAGTCACATTATCTTTTATCAAAAATGCCATGGGATCCCTTTAATTCACTTGGGTGCATTGCTAAACACAATGAAGGGTATGTCTCTTTGAAGTTTGCCAACAGAGCAAATATTGTTCAACATGCATTAGTTGAAAAGCCACCCAGCACTGGAAAGAATACACTTATAATTTAAACCTCTGTAGCCACCAAACATACATCTAGAATTTACAGCAATTGCTTAGACATAATTGCCCAAAGGTATGTACTGTCTGTCTGATTTTAAGTGGCAGTTTTGGTGACCAGTGCTTTTTAATTAATGATCCTTTCTATAAATACTCTCACTGAAGACGAACCCAGCAAAAACATGTATCTGGAATTAAAAGTCACTGTCACTCCAGGTCTTTTTGAAGCTGGGGTGGGTCATTGACTCAAAATGTGGAGAGGCTGTAGAATTCCTTACAGAGAAAACCTATACTTGTAAAAACCTTGATAGAAACTCGTCATAAATTATAAGTTTTGTTTGTTTGATTAGTCCTTAAGTTGTGTGTCCGACTCTTTGTGACCCCATGGACCAGAGCATGCCAGGCCCTCCTGTCTTCCACTGCCTCATTCATTTTTCAACCCTTATGCTTAGGGCAGGGGCTAAAACTCATTTAAAAGTTATTTTTACAGTTTGGCATAAGTAGACAGTGGAGAAATATCACATGGTTCACATTGGCTCCTGTCCCCTTCCGCTTTGTTGTATGTGTTAAGATGATGACAGAATAGATAGCTGGAGAGTGCTTTATGTGGACTTGCATTCAGATAGGTTTTTTAAAAAGTAACTAAACATATTGTTTTTTGTTACTTCTGAGCACTAAAAGTAGACTTTTTAAAAGTTATAACTTAGATGGTTGCTAGTGGGCTGTAATTCTAGACCTCTCCGATATGTTATTGATACATAATGTTATAGATCAATGACACTAAGCAAATTAATGTTATTGATATTATTTTTGGTTGCCTTCAATCACAGTTCTGAGGAGAAGGGTACAGTTCTGATCTAATAAGTAAATAAATGACTAAATTGTGGGCCTGGTCCCATTGCCAGAATAAACCTGGAGGGGTATCATTTTTGGGGGATTTAGGCTAGTCACATGGATTTAAGACCAAATCCAAAATGTCTGGGTCAGTGTGCATGTCCTCACCACTGCCTCCTGCCCTCTATCTCCACTGAGGAACAGCGTATGTATCAAGCTCTGCTCCCTTTTTAATCTTGATTGTTAAATACTTTTTAATACTTACGAAGTACAGTGGTGCCTCGACTTACGAAATTAATCCGTAGTGGAACGGTGGCTGCATCTTGAAATTTTCGTAAGTCGAATCACCATTTCCCATAGGAATGCGTTGAAATCCATTTAATCTGTTCCGGCTGTTTTTCGTTCTTATCTAGAGGCGCCGTTCTTAAGTCGAAGCATTAGTTCCCGTAGGAACTAATGCAAAGCCAGTTAGTCCATACTCTACCACGAGGGGGAGAATTTTTCTTTTTTTGACCTAAGATGAACTTAGGTCAACGACAAAAAAAAAAAAGGCAAGAAGGGGGGAGGGAACACTTTCTAAACAGAACACCTTTAAAAACAAGCACCTTTTAAACAAAAACAAGCACCTTTTAGGTTAAAAAAGGGCAGGAGAAGACCTTTTAAACAGAACACCTGTTTATATGCACAGTGGTGCCCCTCAAGATGATGTTAATTAATTCAGTGAAAATTGCTGTCTTGTGAAAACACCGTCTTGCGAAATGCAGTTCCCCATTGGAATGCATTGAAATCTGTTTAATGCATTCCAATGGGGACAAATCATTGTCATTTTGCAAAAATCGCCCATAGAGAAACCGTTTTGCGAAATGTTGATCAGCTGTTAAAACCGCTGTCTTGCGAAAATCGGTCCCGAAAACACCCGTTTTGCGGCTTGCGGACCTAGCTGTCAAAATAAGAGGTTACCTACCTATAACTCTGGTTCTTCGAGTGGCCGCAGATTAACCCATTAGTGTGTATTCACAGAGGACACGAAGGAGAATGTCATCTTGCGAAAATTGGTCCCAAAAAACCCCTGTCTTGTGAAGCACGGACCGAAATATTGTATAGCGAAAATTGCCCATAGGAAACACTGTTTTGCGGAGCACTATACCGATTGCAAAAACTCATCATCATGCAGATTTGTCATTTTGCAAGGTAATCGTCTAGCGGAGCACCACTGTATGTAGATTCTGCTTCCCCTCTGTCTCTGCTGCCTGGTCTTCCTCTCTGCTGCTGCCTTGGCCTCCCACTGCCACTGCCACCTCAGCCTCCCTGGGAGGCATGGCACCTGCTCAGCACCAGCTACCTGGCCTTCCTGCTACCAAGAGGCCAGCTGAGACAAGGTGGGGCAGCAAAGGCATGTCACTGTGGCAGCAAAGTACAGGGCTCCTCCTCCTGCCTCTGGTGCCACTGGTCCTCCTTCTCTTCACTCGTTTTTATCCCCTCTTGCCGGTAAGACCAATTTACTCTGACAGAGGAGTTTAGATATGCCAAACTGATTGAAATAAATTGGTTTGGAAGGAGCTTTAAAATAAATGATCCTCTGGCAGAAGAATATTTTAGATCACTTTCAAACAAAAAAGCGTGCTTTCCTGGCAAAATAACCCATGCTTCCATTTACATCATGGAGACACCTTAGCATTTTTTTCAAAAGCAGAACCTGATTCTGCTTCTTGCTTCTTATTATCAGTGGGATCAGGCTCTGTGTCGGGGTGAAACTGTATTTTGCTTATTTATTAAATTTATACCCCACCCATCTAGATACATATCTACTCTGGGTGGCTATCAATAAAAATAGAATAAAAACAGTATAATAAAATTAAAAGCAACAATAATAATAATATAGTTCAAGATGGGGGAAAAATAAAAAATAATCAAGTGATGACAGGAAGGAAAGCCTGCCTAAAGAGCCAGGTCTTAAGCCGGCTCTTAAAAATACCTAGTGAGGGAGCCAGACAGATCTCTGAGGGGAGACTGTTCCAAAGGTGAGGGGCCACTGCCGAGAAGGCCCCTCTAGCTGCCTTAAAAGAGATGGAGAAGAAACCATGTAATTTAGTACTGGGAAGGAAGTGTTAATGTCTTGTGAATGCCTCTTGTGTGAAAATGCTGTAAGCCGCCCAGAGACCTTCGGGTAGTGTGGGCGGCATATAAGTTAAATGAATGAATGAATGAATGAATGAATGAATGAATGAATGAATGAATGAATGAATGAAAGAAATGGGAGCAAAATTAACAGTCTACTTCCAGGTGACATATGCGTTTTTGTGTGAGAGAGATTGTCTCTTAAAATATTTTGAGTTTTTAACAGCCAGAATTCGCTTGTATAGCTATCAAGACATAACATTAACGGCATAACTTTGGGAGCCGAGTTATCTCAAGCAATCACCGTAGATGTTATCTGATGTGTACTGAGTCTCATGAATGAGTGTGCAAGAGATAATGTCTACGATGATTTCTTAACCTGAGGCAATTCATCTCCAATGCTACGCTGTTAGCAGAATGTCAGCATTAACTATGCAAGAGGAATTGGGCCAACAGCTCCCATGGCTGGGATGATTACTGACAGCGTTTCAACACCTACACAGCATTTTTGGTTTGGTTTTTGTTTTTTTTTTTAAAAAAGGTTTCTAAGGAATCATTGAGATGCTCGGAACAATAATATTATGACTGAGATATTGTTCCTGGGAGGCTTATTAATTATTTGATATACAGTATCTGGCAAAATCCTGTAAATTTATGCCAGTGTAACCTTGTCCTGGGGAAGCCTTTGGGAACTTTGAGATGGCACAGGAGCTTTTAATAGTAAAAAAATGCTGCCAGGTTGCCAGCCCCACTGCCAATGCAGGCATAGTTAATGGGAACCTGAGAGTCCCTGAATGACATTTTAAAGTTAAAATAATTTTTAATGTGTGCCTGCTTTAAATTATTTTATTGTGTTTTAATGAGCGTATAGATTAATTTTTTTTAATGTCAAACTTTTTATGTTTTTAATTCTGTTCTTTTACTGTTATGAGCTGCCTTGGGTTACCTTATTAGGAAAAAGGCAGCCTATAAATAAAAGAAATAAATAAAAATATTAAAGGTCATCTAATCAATTTGCAAATGAAATAGGGAAAGATCTAGGGTTCATTGTCAGCTGTTTTTTTCCTGACTTTCAGAAATTATTTTCTGAATTATTAATTAATTAATTACGTTTATACCCCGCCCATCTGGACCGAAGTCTACTCTGGGTGGCTCTGGCAACAATCAACTAGATCAAGACAAGGTTAATAAAAGGCTCAGCATTCTGCAAGAACGTAATGCAAGCAAACTCAAGATGTCTAAAGTAGTCTTGCCATCAGTAGCCTCTGGGGTGTGTGCACTTCTGAACCAAGAAAGGTTCCAATAACCTGACCTAGTTTGTTTTCCTTTAAAATACTGAGAACATTTTTCAGTGCTGGATGCTACATTTTGGAAGCCGTATGCCCTGTTTTGCTCTTTGTCTTTGATGGCTTTAACTCACCCTTCAGATTTACCTGCAAACTGGAAGATTCGGGAGCTGCAGTTTGAATTTATTTTCCTGAGCTCTGGATTTCTTCTGTCGGGTGCTTGTTTTTGCTCCTTTTTTGTGTTCAAGGGCAGATTGCAAGAATGGGATGCTGATGTCTAAACAAAACAGACAAGTTTATTTTATCTCTTTATCTCTGCTTTTCTAGTTATAATTGCATTTGCAAAATAGTAAATGGATGTTTCATACCACTCTCAAAAATGTGGAACGGGGCTGATCAGTGAATGGATCCATGTTCAAATAACTGGTGGCTCAATTTTTTAGAAAACAGTCTTATAGTAGGATCCTTTACACTAGAACAAATTCAGATAAGTTCAACCTAATACTGAGAATTGTTCCAGAATGCAGGAGGAGCATGTTCAGGGCTGCAACCAGAAAAAGGTACAGATATATTAAACTTACATTTTATTAAAATAATGGAATTAGTTACCTGATATGAAAAACAGAGTTGGAAGTGTTAGGTTTTTCAGATTAAAACTCCTCAAATTTCCCAACTAGTATGGCCATGCTGGATGGGAGATTCTTGGAACTGTAGTCAGTTTCCCCCCTTTTTAAACATCTCATTACTTTTAGGGGTTAGGATCTAAACTTAATCATGGTTAGAGCAGATTGACTGATCTCAATGAGACTTAAGTTAGTAAGTATGCAACTATATTGCAAAATACTTTGCAATTTGCTCTGGAATTGGCATGAGTGAATTTTAAGTACAGTGGTGCCTCACTTGACGAGGATAATTTGTTCCGTTCAGATCGCTGTTAAGCGAAATCCTCGTCAAGCGAAATTAAAAACCCCACTGAAATGCATTTAAAACCACTTCAGTGCATTCCAATGGGCAAAATACCTGCTCATTTTGCAAAGATCCTCCATAGGGTGGCCATTTTCCAGTGCCTGTAAAGCGAGGAATCCATCCAAAGCACAGCGGGGAGCCATTTTGCACAGCGGGCGGCCATTTTAGAGCTGCCGATCAGCTGTTTTAAAATCGTTATCTAGCGAAAAATTGGTTCCCGAAGCAGGGAACCGATCATCGTTAAGCGGCAAACACAATAGCGATCACAAAAACTTCATCGTAAAGCAGTTTTGTCATTAATCGTTAAGTGAGGCACCACTGTATTTTTGAATGATCACGAAATGTAATGGTCAGTGCAAATCACCTCATCCCTTCTGCCTTTCAATCCAGACTTTCCCCCTTGCTACTGTGGGCTCCAACTTTTTTGACAACAACAGTTGCCTGTCTGATTGTTTCATTCTACAGGATGACCAAGGAGCATGGCTTTGGACAGTTTTCTGGTGATGCAGTAAGTTGGGACACGATGTGTTGAAGCAACAGGATCATGACCTACTTCCACCAACTTTCCCCCAGTCACCCCAAAGTATCTTTTGCTTATTTAAAAAAAAACCCAAATTGCTAAATCACCTTATCATTGCATTGGTACAGTGGTTTAGCACTAGATCTCCTCCACAAAGACAAAAAATATTTTTCTTTAAAAAAAGGAGATAAAAATCAAAAGAACTCCAAAAACAGTATGTTTGTATGTTTGTACATTTCTTTGTGTGTATGTTTGTACATTTGGAAAACTGTCTCTTTTTCCACAGTGACATGCAATCCTTTAAATAAACCCAGTGGTATGATAGCACATCACTGTGAATAAGGCAGAGAGGAAGAGATAGAGCTATCCTCTTCTCTGTAACTGTGTTCCTGATTATGGATTTCAGAATGACTGAATAGAGGCTTGTGTGCTATATCAGTGTGATATAGTGGGCAGAATGGTGCTCAAGAACTACGGAGACGTAGGTTCAGAGTCCTACTCAGTCATGGAAACCTACTGGTGGTGGCCCTAGTAAAACCATTCTTTAAACACCTCATGTATTTTGAAAGCCTTATTAGAATTGATAAAACCTGGCAGTGACTTGATGGTACATAAAAGCAAAATGTCACTATAGCTTTCAGAGCTTGTAGCAGAGTATATTTTATATTATCCCCTCCGCCATTGCCCCCAGTACAGAATATAGTTTTTTCTTGAACACTACAAGGATGGGAAAACTATATAAAGAAAATGGCACATTATACAAGTGTAGAAAATGTCAAAAGCCGACCCTTAATTGTTATTCTCATAGTCATGCTACTGGAAACTACGAATAGTGCTAATGTATAATGAATTGAGTTTCCCCTTTTACAGTTGATTCATTCTTACAGTTCTCAAATGTCCTTGTTAAATAACTGAAAATATTAATGAGATCACCACCTGCTCAAATCTATTTGTTCAAGATGTATGACTGTTTTTTTTAAAAACAAGTCCTTCGAAATCCCAGAGCACCAAGACACTTATTAACATAATGACACAGGAAGCAAGAATTAGCAGCACCAAGTTACAGACATGTTGTTACACTGGCTCTGTTATTTCCAAAACCTGAGAAATCCTTGGGAGAATGCATTATTTATAACAACGGGCAAAATTCTCTTATGTAGCCACATGGGCGTACCTTGACATTATGTCCACGTTAGCTACACTAATGCCAAGAATCTGCTGCCAGGCATAACATCTGGCGCGTTTAAGTGGCCATATATTTTACTCACAGCTACACAAACAGGATTTTGACCATTATGTTTGAGAGCATGGGGGGCTTATTGGTGTTTTAGGATATTGATGTTATTTGCAAATATATAATAGGTGATCAGCCAGGGATGTGGTGGCGCTGTGGGCTAAACCGCAGAAGCCTGTGCTGCAGGGTCAGAAGACCAGCAGTCATAAGATCGAATCCATGTGATGGAGTGAGCTCCCGACCCTTTCTCCCAGCTCCTCGCCAACCTAGCAGTTCGAAAGCATGCAAATGCGAGTAGATAAATAGGTACCACCTCGGTCGGAAGGTAAAACGACGTTCCCTGGTCATGCTGGTCATGTGACAACGGAAACTGTCTTCGGACAAGCGCTGGCTCTACGGTTTGAAAACAGGATGAGCACCACCCCCTAGAGTCAGACACGACTGGACTAAAAATGTCAAGGGGAACCTTTACCTTTTACCTTCAATAGGTGCTCAAGAACTCCATATCCATAGGATCAATACCTGCGGTTTCACTTATTCGTTGCTTAGAAATAACCCAGAAATACATGTTTCCAGAACTGGACCACTAGAGGAAACCAGGGAATATGCCATATATAGGATTTGTATATCCACACTTTTTGTCACTTGAACCAATCCCACATGGATACCAAAGTCCTACTTTATACAGATCAGCATAGGTAGAGATTAAAGTGGCAACTTACAAATCACCTCAAAGAAGGACGTGAATCACCAAAGCAAGCAAACAAACCAACAAACAAAACAGGACACTAATTTGCATAACATTTCATATGCTCATTCATAAATACAGATGCAAAATTAATTTTTTAAAAAAATATGTGATTCAAGCAGAGCTACAGTCCATCTCACTTAAATGGGAGATGGTGACTAGGTGACTTGTGGGCCTGCTAAGATTGCTCTCCAGGCCTTTGCTGTGGATGGCAGCTGCGTTTTTTGTAAGCTTTAAATCAGATGCGGACTGGGGAACTCTTCCACTGGGACTGGCAGCAGTGATTATCCAGTTTCAAACCATTCCCCATCACATCCCATTCCATGGATTCCAAAAGCTTCTGAGGATGAAGTGGGATTCTTAGGGATCCCTCTTTGGCCTGCTCCACTGTGTCTCCTGTGCACCCCTATGCCTTGAAGGTGGTCAACACAGTATTGAGACCCTGGCTCGGCTCAGATTCTTTAAACACCCGATCAGAATCTGTTTCTTCTCAGCCGAGGACATCCTATTCCAAGTGCTGGATTGAAAGGGAGAAGGGATGAGGTGATTTGCACTGACCATTACATTTCGTGATCATTCAAACAGTCTGGCTGTATTTCTCAAGAAAATCAAGACCCTGGGGTTGGCGTCAGATCTGCTGGGTTCAATACCCTCATCCAAGGTATTCCATATAATTAAAAATAGAGTTCTGGATATTGAGGGGGCAAACTCTGCATAACGCTGCACAAAGGGTCTGTTCCCCACTACATTTTCAGTTGACCCTCTCCCTTGGAAGAAGACCAAATTACCTCTATCACTTAAGAGCATCCACAATATTGTACTCTTGCTAAGTGCAATATTGTACCTTCGAACTTAGCATAGGGCAGATATAATGGGTTTACCCACAGAATTGACTCTCTTGTGGTCAGGGAGTGGTTGAATCCTTGCAGCATAGGTTGTTTTATTGTATCTTGTATAAGGATATCCGTCTGTCTTATCTGAGCACTTTCCTCCCATTCTGGATGGGACGGCCTCAGAAAAATTCAACACCTCCTAGATGGCACTATTAAGGAACTTACCCTGATAACAACCAAATACATCTACTCTATCATGCAGAGGTGACGCTGTCGCAGAATGCTGAACCCTAAATATGCATTTGGCTGTTCTCTGCCACATGTTAGCTGTTGAATGTTTTATTTGCATTTTAGTGTGTTTTAATTTTGTACAGTATGCCAATAAAGGTTTCTGTCTGTCTTAGGGATCCCTGGAACCTTGGGTTGGGGGAATGGGAAGATTTGAACTCCCCACAAATGGCTGTGATGTGGCTGCAGCTGACAATGTCACCAGAGCTCCATGGTCTAACTTATGCCAACAGGATTGCAGCCCGTGTATGATACTGAGAGACTATATTTGTCCTCTCTAAGAATTTAAACCTAGTTTCCTACTGCAAATGATGTGTTGCCAGTATAGGGGGCAGTTGCATCCTGTTTAACAACATTCACTGCATTTCAGTGTGATAGAGCATTTTATGCTTGCTAGGCTCAGTATTTTGCTCTCAGCAGTACTTCAGGGCAAATTCTTGGCAACTCTCTCTGAGCAACGATACTGCCCACATATGACTTGGGTTCCTAAATCTCTAGCAAATGTTATTCTATATTTTTATTCTTACATAGAACTGAAAGACTTCTGTGCAAATGTCAAGGTTATTCCCATGAGTGGCTGCTTATGTACTCTCTGCTGGCTTGGGTCTACTGCGTTACCACCAAAGTTGCTAATTTTATCCTAGTTTCAGTGCTAGTGCGGGTCCGTTTACTAAATGATAACACAAGGTGGAGCAATTGGAGCTGGGCTGCAAGATGCCAGGTTTAGTGGACACTTCCTGCCTCTACTTTGACGGATAGTTTGAAGGGGAAATTTTGAGAAGCAAGGTATGAAGGGAAGAGCAGTTCCATCTGTTTCAGAGCACAGGCAAGCTCAGGACCTCCCCAGCATGCCTTGCTTCTCAGGACTTTCCCTTCAACAAGCTATCAAAGGAGAGCCAGATGGAATCAGGAAGCAGAAGATCTGCCCCTTTTTAATCTGATGGTGTCCAGAGCTGGAGGATATTTTTCTTTGCATTTTGTGGCATCTAGGAGGCTCCAATGAGGTTGGCTGAATATGGCTCAATGATGATAGTGGGCTGCCACATAGCACTTTACTTTGTGCTGTAGATGGGTAGATGTAGGCTGCATGACTCCCTGCTTTTAGCTTGTCACTTCCTAGGTAGGAGGATTAGCAGAGGGCGGGGCAATTGTTCTCCAAATGTGTTGCATTCCAGAGCTGCCTCTTCCAGCACCAAAGTTATAACTTATGATATTGAATATTTTCCCCCTCTATGTTTCATTGCACATGTTCTGCATTACACATAAATGGTTTGGTTTGCACTTTGAAATGTAATATGATTGTAATAAGCTGTATTGGTTGATTGATTTAAATTAATTTACACAGAATGTATTTATTTTTGGTCATTTTGCATCTGTTGAGGGAGGGAACTGGGAAGATTTGTAGTGTCAGCAGGGACAGGGGTGTTTGGGAGAGTCTGGGGAACTAGAGGGAGAGAGAAGCACTAGTCTCAAAGCATTCTTTGCATGAAGAAACTCCCCTGCTGCTTTTCCTGTTTATTGTCAATACACCTTGGTGCAAACATTTCTATTCCAATTTGAAGTCTCTGAATTGCACTGCACGTTTACAGAATGCTTTTGGCCCTAAATCATGTTACTTTCTGATGCTTAGTGACCCAAATGAAATTGTTTCAATGCAATTGACTGGCACACAGGATAAAACATGCTCAGCAAAGACTAAATTGTGTGCGTGTGTTTTAATGTAGGGATTTTCTTCTTCCTATTCCAGAGATCAGGAAGGGTTCCTCTCTGTCACAGCCAAATATGAGCAGCAAAATTAGCTGATAAAGACAATAAATCAAAAACTTGTTCTGTATGGTTTCTTCTTCAGCGTTTTTCAAAAAACACCATTGAATTCTAACACTTATTTGGTATATACATGCCGTATACGATATTTTTCCACTTGGCTGGCCAACAATTTGCAACAAGTAATTAGTGATAAAGCATCAGTTCCCAATGGAAACAGTTTAGCTGAGGTCGCTAGAGTGAATGCAGAAAGCAATCCTTGAGCCATTTAAAAGAAGTGCGTAATCAGTACTTTATCTGGCATGAAGTTATAGTGCAGTTTAAAAAAATAATAATTTCCAAATAGAAAAATGTCTTAATATACACTTCCTGAACTACTGGCTTTGGGGCACAAGTGAGAGAATAAATGTTAAAATAATTGACCACCAATTAGATTAACTTAAATAGACAGTGTCAGCTCACAAGATGCGTAGCAATTCTGAAGGTCTTTCATTCTTAGCTCTCAGCATTGTTCAGTTCCATTATCATTTCCCAGTCAGTACCGAATGCACTCTACTGTATAATAAAAAGCCAACACAGATAAGTAATTGGCCATCATCATTCAAACAGGCTTGGGAAGAACAGAGTCCAGCTAGCTTTAAGATAATTTTAGCAGATGAATGGATCCAAAAGACTTCAGTTCCAGATTTTTATTGTAATTGGGAGAGGCTACAAATTTTTTTCCACAAAGTTACAAATGCTTAAGCCCCACTGAAATCAAAGAGCATTCAAACAAATAGCTCTGGCTTTTGTTTTTCTTCATTTTCAAGCTGCACTCATTCATGTGGTATGCTCAAGCAGTGGCTACCTATTTCACAGTTTTTCTGATTTGCTGAAAATGGATAATGTGGTAGACCAGGTCCACAAGTTACTTGCAGTGGTAGGGATAATACCTCTAAGGGTAGAATTCCCCATGTGTGCTAGAAGCCTTTTCAAAATCTTCGGGAAGTTATCTCCACCAGTACTGCCTTCCCGGAATGGAAACCAACATGAAGAAACATGTTACTGAATTACTATAAAGCTGCTCCATTAAGTATGGCTGACATATATGCCAGAGAATTAAGGACTACATAAATCCATTACACCATGGAATATCACTCTGCAGTATCCATGATTAATAGTTCCAGGATAAATTCTGCTGTTAGGCAATATGAGGCAATTATTTGAGGCAGCAGATTCTGCTGGAGGTGGTAGCCCAGGGATGTCCTTCTCTGTGTTATCGCCAGTCTTGCTGATGCAACAAGCAAGGAGGCAAGATCTTTGTGCAGTAGATATTGGTTTTCCTCAATAAAGGGAGGCAATATTAACAGAGCATTAGATTTCTTTATACTTCAGTTTGTAATCTTAGAAATTAAATCCATTATACTGTCCCCAAAGACTGACACTTGGGGGCAGACCACCCACATATGAAATAGGGTCCTTTTATCCCCACAGCCTCTCCAGCAAAGCAAAGATGGTCCTGACACAAATCTAAGTTACTGTGTAGGGCAAAGATGCCATCTGTGGAGTGTCTTCTTTGAGTGATTACTGTTTGTTTTCTTTCAGTGCTGCTGGTTTTGTTCTGAAAACCGGGGAGGGCCAAATCTTAGCTCAACTGCTTTTGCTGTCTGAAGCCACGGTCACACCAACCGAAATATCCCTCTCTGGTAAACCAGAGAGGGATATTTTCATCCCTTTCTTGTTGTGCTTTGTGGTCACATGATATACAGCCATGGCCAAAAATATTTGCACCCTTGCAATTCTGTCAGAAAATGCAACCCTTCTCTCAGAAAATTGTTGCAGTTCCAAATGTTTTGGTACTCACATGTTCATTTCTTTGGAACAACACAAAAAAACTGAGAAGAAAAGTCAAATCTGATACAATCCCACACAGAAACCCAAAAATGCACTGGCCAAAATTATTGGCACCCTTAATATTTGGTTGCACCCTCTTTGGAAAAATATAACTGAAATCAATTGTTTCCTGTAACCATGAATGAGTTTCTTACATCTCTCGCCTGGAATTTTGGACCACTCTTCTTTTGCAAACTGCTCCAGGGCCTTCAGATTTGAAGGATGCCTTCTCCCAACTGCTGTTCTGAGATCTCTCCACAGGTGTTCTATGGGATTCAGATCTGGACTCATTGCTGGCCATTTCAGAACTCTCCAGTGCTTTGTTTGTAACAATTTCTGAGTGCATTTTGAAGTGTGTTTTGGGTCATTGATCTGCTAGAAGACCCATGACCTCTGATGGAGATGCAGCTTTCAGACACTGGCCACTACGTTGCACCCCAAAATTCTTTGGTAATCATCAGATTTCATGATACCGTTCACAAAGTCAAGGCATCCAGTGCCAGAAGCAGCAAAGCAACCCCAAAACATCTTTGAACCTCCACCATGGTTGACTGTAGGAACTGTGTTCTTTGAATCCCTCATTTTTCTGTAAACAGTGCCATGATGTCCTTTACCAAAAAGCTCTACTTTTGTCTTATATGTCTACAGTACGTTCTCCCAGAAGGATTGTGATTTTGTCACATATATTTTGGCATACTCCAGTCTTGCTTTTTTATGCCTTTGTGTCAGCAGTGGTGTCCTCCTGGGTCTCCTACCATATTTTTATTCAGATGGTGATGGATAGTGAGAGCTGACACTGTTGTACCTGTGTCTGCAGATCAGCTTGAATTTGTTTGGAAGTTAATCTGGGTTCTGTATCCACCATTCAAACAACCCTTCATTGTAATTTTTCAGTAATTTTGCTCCTTCGTCCATGTCCAGGGAGGTTAGCTACAGTGCCATGGATTGTAAACCTCTTGATGATATTGCGCACAGTGGACACAGAAACATTAAGATCTCTTGAGATGGATTTGTAGCCTTGAGATTGTTGATGATTTTCCACAATTTTTTCTCTCAAATCCACAGACAACTCTTTACACTTCATTTTTTTCTCCATGCTCAGTGTCATACACAACACAAAGGTTGAGTCACCTTTTCTCCATCGTAACTGGTTGCAAGTGTGATTACTATATTGTCCACACTGCTTATTTGCAATAGGTGTGTCTAAATACACCTTAAAGAAGCATCACATGCTTGAAAAGCAATTATTTCTTACAATTTAGACAGGATGCCAATAATTTTGGCCAGTACATTTTTGGGTTTCTATATGGGATTGTATCAGATTTGACTTTTCGCCTCTGTTTTTTTGTGTTGTTCCAACTCAAACCAAAGAAATGAACATGTGAGTACCAAAACATTTGGGATTGCAACAATTTTCTGAGAGAAGGGTTGCGTTTTCTGATAGAATTGCAAGGGTGCCAATATTTTGACCATGACTGTATATATACTTGGATGAATATCCCAATATGTTTTAATGTTACTGTTTCATTTCCATCCAAATTATTATGGCCAGCTTCACCATGGTACCAATTTATTTTCTCTTTTGTTTCATGGGGCTATGAAGGCCCTCAACTTTAATTTTTTTGAAAATGATACATCATTATGTTGGGTAGTGTTTCTGTGTGGGTAGAATTCCCTCTGTTCCACAGGCACCTCTGGGAACAATGCATTGCACTCAATGGACTTGACACTCTAATGCGGTAGACTTTCATCAGTATCTTCTTCATCAAAACTTTAGTTGTGTTTGCAAGAAGAGGAGGGGAGAAAATTTGGAGCAAAGTTTAGAAGGAAAGTTTTGGAGTATAAATAACAAAATGTCTTCTTATTTCCAGCAGACTATTTGCCTTTTTTAGTGCTGAATTTTTTTTTCCAGGATCAGGCAGGCATAACTGTGTTTGGTCAGTGGCTTTGTTCAGAAGATCTGGGAAAAGCTGCCTAAAAGTAAATGATTTCCAAAATGTCAGATACCAAGGATTACCTCTGGCCAACACTGTATTAAAATATTTTTCCATCATCTTCTATTTTGCACTTCAGTCCGTGCTTGAGTACAATGGAAAATAGCTCATAAAAGGAAACCTTGGGCAGCAAAGACCCTTATAAAACATGATTCATAAGAGAAAACAGATCTGTGCTTTCTAAGTTAATGTTTTACTTTTTTCCCAAGTGCTAAGATATAAAAGTAGGTCGACAAGCCTATTTATACAGCTCACTACACAGTATGGTTTAAATTAATGCTAGTGACAAATGTTTGATATACCATGAGTTTGGTTTTTTCCTTTTATAGTGAAGTAGTTAAATTTAGAATTGTTCAAAGAAGCTGTCATATGCAAACCTTAGGGCAAGCCTTAGATCTTTTAGTCAGTTCTTATTTTATTCCTGAGCCCTCCGACTTTATATTCATAAGCAGTGTAATTTGTCACAGTTAGGGGCACCTCACCATGCATTCTCATTTCACCTGAAGGTAAACCTCGACTTGAGAATCTGTGATTTCATTTTCTCCTTTCATTATATATATATATATATTTTAAAGAGTTCCTATTCCCATGGTATCAGAAACAACAGAAAAAATACAGTATTTTGTGTTGCAAAACAGTAAATTTAATTCATCAACCTCAGGGTTTCTTCCTTATCCCCTCAAAATTACACTTGAACTTAAGGTCAACAAATGAAACTTCTTGAAAAAAAGATCCAGACACACACGCACACAAAATAAGTACTTTGTGCAGCACTGAAATTTTAAAAAATTAGCTCAGGTACGGTTAAACTAAATGCCTGAGAAACCTTTTTGTTGGAATTGGCAAATCTTGAAGTATTACAAGCCATCTAACAGTTGTTGCACCAGGCCTTTTGTTCTCCCATTGCTTGTCTAAATAGCTTGCTTTGTTTTGTGATTGGTGAGTAGGAGTTAAACAAAGCCTTTGTTTGCATTCTGATTGCTCAGAGAAGTCTGTCTGAAGAGATTGTCTCTCTGAAGCGCTAAATACTTTTTCTTCTTCCAATGATGTGCCATCCTGGCCAAAATCCTGTTGGCATAAAGTTACTCTGGGCAAGATGGATGGTGTCATTATTTGGCCAAGAGAATACTTAGTTGAAATGAACTGAAATGTTCCTGTCCCCCTATCTCAGTTTCTGATGCTCCCAACGGCTCCATGTTGTCCTGAGGAAGCCTTTGGGAGCCTCAGGGTGGAGGAAGCCTTCAATAATAATAATAATAATAATAATAATAATAATAATAATAATAATAATAATAATAATAATAATAATAATAATAATAATAATAATAATAATAATAATAAATCACTGACAGTAGTCCTGATCATGGTGGTGGTAGTGATCTGATGGTGATTTTTGACTTTATCTGCTGCATACTGAGTCATCCAACTTAGCATGCAACCTATAATGTCTATGGAGGTTTTTACCTTGAGGCAATTCCTCTCCAAATGTTATGCCTTTTATGTAGCAGTACAACATGATTTCACCCATAACTAGAACTAGAACTAGAAGGTGCTGGGTATTTTGAACTAATTCATTTAGAGAATGACTTCTTATCCTAAAACAAATACCCAGTTGCAGCTCCCTACTGTAAAGGAGAATACAGTGGTGCCTCACTTAACGGGTGCTCCGTTTAGCGATGAAACCGCATAGCGACTAAGATTTTGCAATCGCAAAAGCGATTACATTGCCATGTTTTAAATGGGTTTTTTTTGCTTTGCGATGATCGGGTCCCTGTTTCGCTTACTGATCATCGCAAAGCAACGATTTTAAAACAGCTGATCAGTGGTTCCAAAATGGCCACCGGGTAAAAAAATGGCCGTCCGCTGTGTTTAGGGACGGATTCCTCGCTTAAGAGGCAGCGAAAATGGCTGCCGTATGGAGGATCTTCGCTTTAAGGTCAGTTTTTTGCCCTTAGGAACACATTAAACAGGTTTTAATGCATTTCTATGGGCTTTTTAAAATCGCATAGCGACGAAATCGCTCAGCAGCGATTTTTGCTGCACGGATTAACATCGCTATGCAAGGCACCACTGTATTTAAAAAATGTGAAGGCTCTTGGGGACTTTTTAGCTTTTCCTCTTCCCCAACATCTAATATGGTTTCAATGAAACTACTATTAAAAGAGGAAAATCAGCCCATACAGTATTGGTCAGGAACCTTTGGTTGTCCACATATTTTGGCCTTTATCTCCTGTATGATCCAGGCAGCACAGATTTCTTATGACTGGTGAGGAATTATGGGCATCACAACACAAAGCACCTTGACGGACAATTATTCCTGCCCTATAAATACTTCCATGTAGAATTTTCTTCATAAGGCATTGTTTATTTGTGGTAGCAACACAGAGATATGAGACTACTATTACATGCTTGAAAATAAGTTTCTGTTCTCCTTGTCAAGAAGGCAGAGATTCCTAAATTAACTAGGAATCCTGGGCAGTTAATTTTTCTTGTAACTCTAGTTATCTAGCTCAGTGGTTCTTAACCTTTGTTACTCTGATGTTTTTGAACTGCAACTCCCAGGAACCCCAGCCAGCACAGTTGGTGGTGAAGGCTTCTGGGAGTTGCAGTCCAAAACTCCTGAGTAACCCAAGGTTAAGAACCAGTGATCTAGCTAGTTTCTCACTGTCTATATTCTCTCTACCCCAGTGAGTATAATTAATGGCAAACTTTTTCCTGTAAGTAAACTTGGACAAAAGGATGGAAAAACTTTTTAAGGGACCCTAGCCAGTTCTTAGTCCTACTAGAGTACATCCAATGAGCAATCTTCTGCACAAGAGTTCAACCTGTTGAAAACATCAGTAGGGAACTATATCTAATTTGAGTCCCTTTCCAGAAATATTCAGTGCTGACACGAAAGGCCAGTTCTAATTTTAGCCTTTTCTATAGATTAGATCAGATGCCAGATTGCCCAGTCAGAGACTGGCAAAGTTTTATCTTCAGCTAAATTGTACAAATCTAAATCAATCTGTTAATAGGGTTCTTAAAAAGACACTGATCCACTTTCCCCTTGATTAATTTCACACAGGCATAGAAAACAGATGTATACACAGCTGTCAAATTTCAGCTAAGCTAGCAAGACCTCAACAAAATGCCTTTGAAAGAATGAAAACTATCTAAATATTAAGAAAGCAGAAATGAAATATGATAAACTGAATAATAAATTTACATTTCAGCTTCTCATAGCAATAACAAATGTAATCCTATACATATGTCTAGTAGCTAAGTAAGGCCACAATCCAAATTCCAGAATAGGCTGGCTATGGTGATTTTGAAATGGGTGTAAGTCCCTTGTGCCAGTACAATGGCTCTTATGCTGGCACAACTGCCCTTATCTTGTCCTAATCCATGCACTGTCTGATCCCAGATCTGCTGGCATAACTTTATGTCAGCATAAAAGGTTAAAAAAACAAAACAAGGTCAAGAAGGTAAGGGGCTGTTATGCCAAATTCAAAGTCTACTCAGGTCAGACCCAAGAGCCTTTAACCAAGTGCAAGTTAGGCCAGGGCCAGAGTTATCCTCCTAGGTAATTTCCAGCACATGGAGCCCTTATGAGAGCTCCCAAAATAATTAGATTCCCAATCCTTCTAATTCTAAAGGAATCATACTTAGCCAAGGGCACTGAGGTTAGGAAACAGCACAAGTACAAACCACTCAGAGCACACCATCACCAGTATATAAACCTCATCAAGGGAAGCCTTTATTCAGATAACAAAGCCCATGCCAGGAGTTAGAGTTAGTCTCCAAAACATGCACACTTTCCACTCTCAAGGAGACACTTGGGGGGGGGGGTGGCTCACTATGGGAAATGGCACTTTGCATCACAGAACTCTCCACGTGGGCGAGGGGCGGAAACTTAGGACAAAGCCTCCAAACATCCCAAAACATACAAGTCCTCTTTTCTAACATCTCTCTGCTTAGTGTCCTGTCTGGGGGCCCCAGCAGTGTAGCTGCCCGCATCAAACAAATACCCCCAAACCTGGGGTTTCCAGTCCCCAACAGAACATCCAGACAAGTAAAGTCATGAAACTGCAGTGTTGTTATCATCTGATACAACATCCCTGGGCTCCCTTGGGGTCCCTTTGTTAATGAGGAAATCATTGGAGGCTGTGGGAGAAGGGAAAGTATTTCATTTCTGAAAATTGCTGCTGGTAGTAAAATCATCCTGGTGGCAGTGATTTTCAGGACTTAAAGGCTCCTCCACCTCCCACAGTCTCCAATGGCTTTCCCCAGATGAAGGATATCCGAAAAGTGGCTTGGAAAATTTGGAAGGGCCCTGAAAACTTTTAATTCCTGAACAATGTATATTGCTGATTATGTCATCAGACTTACATAAATTTATGCAACTGGATTTCAGCCAATGTCTACTCTGTAAAATTGTGGAGGGTTCAATGCTGTATGGAGTGTAGGCATCCTTCAGTCCCGAGAGACTGTGGTAACGTCCTCTGTATGGAGGACTTGGAACAGCATCTAGTGTGGCTGAAAAGACCAATTCGAGAGTAACAATCCCTTCCACACTGAAGACAAATCCAATCTGTCCCCTGTTCAGCTCCCTGATTTTGCTGGTTTTGGGACTGCCTCTTTGTCTTGGCCTGCTGGACAAGGGTCTCTTCAGATTGGGAGAGGTCATGCTGTACCACCTGCCTCCAGGCGGAGCGCTCAGATGTCAACGTTTCCCATCCGTTGAGGTCCATTCCTAAGGCCTTCAGATCCCGCTTGCAGATATTCATGTATCGCAGCTATGGTCTCCCTCTGGGGCGATTTCCCTGCACTAAGTCTCCAAACAGGAGATCTTTTGGAATCCGATCATCAGCCATTTTCACAACATGCCCAAGCCAACATAGACACAGTATACCTGATGAGTTAAAGCCATTGCAATATTTGGAGTTCTGTAATATTATGTTACTTCTGAGTAGATCTGGTGGGAGCAGGAGGTGACAATGAATTAGGTTACTTTAAACACTCTCCTGTTTTATTTGGTTCGGGGGAGGTGAAGAATAACGAACCCTCACAATCATTACTGGAGCTAAATTTTCCCAGGTTGCCAGTTACTATGAGCATTTTCTCCTTTTAACTCAATTTAGCTTTTGTTACGTCTGTTACACACCGACTTTCTTGTGCTTCACTCACATCAAAGCCTAGATAACTGACACAGTCCCTTAAAGGCAAAAAATCAGGCATCTGGGACCTTAAGCGTGCAGGCTGGCACTGGAACTAGTACAAAGAGTAGTGGAAAGTGGGGCCGAGGGAGAGTAAACTCAGAGAATTTAACACACGGACTCTGCAGTCTGCCATTAAGATGTTTTGACGCTTCACATACTTCCGTGTGCATTTTTTCCTTGCTGAGGGAAATGAGAAAAATTCACTTGCCTGTAAAAGTAGCTCTACCCCAGGAGGGAGTCTGGACTTCCTGATAAGAAGCCAAAGACCATAGAGGTTTACATTTTCAAGACTCTTTGAAAAAGCAAGCTGCAAGAGCTGTGATCTGACTTAACACAGAAAGGTGTGAGAGACTGCACTTTTCTACCACAAAATGATGCTATCTGTCTTGGGATGGCTTTCATAGAAGACAAATTAATTAGCTTAATCTATTCTGGTTGCTTTCTGGAAGCCCTTCATAGGGGAAAACATAAAATACTGTCCATAGCCTTTTTCCATAACAGGTCACCAGGAAGTGAATGTTGCCAATTATCTATGGTATATTGCTTTTAAAACATTATGAAAGACTCCACTGTATCTGCCAGGAGGAGAGGTTAGCTGCTAAGGTCTCTAAAAGACCAATGAAAGCTAGTTAGTTAATTACATTTGGAGATGAGAGGGTTCTCACCCCATTAAGATTCTTTTATTTTTCACTAGGTACACTTTCCATGTTGTTTTTCACTCATTCTGACCTCTGGCCAAATTAAAACTTGTTAGAATTAATTTTTGAATTGAGCTTGCGCAGTTTTCAGGTTGTTAAGTCAGTTGCATCACCACAATTGCCCTCTTTACTTATAATTTCATGTGTACTTTGATTCAGCACTGGAAAAATATATATCTTGAGGGGACTGTATATGAATTTTATCAAGATGTGTTCAAAAGGAAGCAAAAGCAAAGTGTGCTGCTTATATACTGCCCCATAGCCCTTAAAACATCCTCTTGGAAGGAGGGAAGGTTGAGTGAACCTCAAGTCAGCTATCTGGGATTGAATCCAGGTTGTGAGTAGAATTTTCGTACTGCAGTTTAACTGCACCATGAAGCTCCTTGTTCAGTGTGCCATTGGTGTGTCTGTACACTTTGAAAATACATACACAAATGACTTCCAATACAACTGATTGTACCATCAGATCAAATGCCCTCCCCCATCCTGGTTGGCACTACCAGTGCACTACTGTGTGCAGAGATAAATTCCTTCAACTTTCAAAATCTAAATGTATTGACATGATCCTATCTCAAACTGAATGGAGACTACTTTTTATTAGCGTTTGATAATGTCAGTGCATATAAGAGGCACACCTGCATGACATGGAAAGTCAGGTGTGCTGGCTTCTTATGAATACTCGTTTTTTAAAAAACATGTTTTGCACACATGGGCTGGGTGTTCTGAGGCCAAGGGCTGTAAAAGGAGGAAGTGAGAGACTGTGTCTGGAGGTAATGCCCTCTATCTGCTATGAAATGGGTGAGAAAAAGATGAAGAGAATTACAGCTCCAGAGCCAGACTACTTGAATCGCTAGCTGATACTCTCTTCCTTCCTTCAGCTTCATTTTTGTGTGTGGTCCCACCCATGTTGGAAAGAGAGGGGAATAAACGAGGCAATTTTTGTTCTCAGAGCTTTCTGATCCATTTTCTCCATGTGGGGATATAAGCAATTATCTTGCTTTAATTGTTTTAGATATGGATGTTAACAGGGTCAATGGAGGTGTATGTGCCATGTAGCCTTATTCAAAAATAAATAAATGGAATTGTAGGGATTTCTTCTTCAGAAACAATACCACATATTTTAGAATCCCAAAATCTGGTATTCAGTCATACGTCTAGAAGCATTCTTACAAAGGGTTGTAGGGATGTGGACTGAATCACACATTTATATATTATCACCCAGTTTCTCCTCCCTGAATGACTTTTCTAATTATTTAGTGATTTACATCTGAACGTGGAAGCAAAACTGTTGAAAAACAATGTACCCATAGTGGTGTAGTGATAGGAAAGCTTTGAATACATGAAGGTGTTTTTGAGTTGGTATTTTAAACACCTAAGTCATTATGAACGTGAGTTCTTTGATGCTTGCAGTCTTTGAAGCAACTCTAAATATTAGTCACAAGTGCAAAGGCTCTAGCGTCACTTTATGGAAATGAGTTTCCTCACTTAGTTACCATATTATTATAGAATCTGCAGGAATATTCAAACTAGAATATACTGGCCAGATAAGCTGATACAAAAATAGGCCTAAAATGACACCGCTGGTTTAGGTTGTACATAGAAGTCAGAGTGGTTACCTAAACATTTAAATGTTTATATACGGGCGTGAATGAGAAAGAAAATAATTGTATTTCTATCGCTAATAGACCTTACACTGTAAATTAAAAAAAATATTTCATATACATAGTGTTAGTGTATGCAAGAATGCTAAATTTCCAACAGAATCTCCACAGATAGAGAAGCTCACCTTTTCACAAAATTGCTCTTCACATAGGGAAAACAAGGGAAGTGACAGTGGGGCTAATTTCATCAACACTTATTTAGATTATAAGCAGTCTCAATTTAAAGGTTCCTTAGACCCTTAACAGAACAGCCTTCAATCTGAAGGGCTGCCAGAAGGTGACTTTTTTTAAATCTGAGGCTGTTGATGCTCTTGTCCAAGTCTGGTGTACTGATTGAATAGGCATAGGAAAGGAGTGTAAAGACCTGGGATTCATTCTTCCACAGTTAGCAAGCAGACAGTATAGTGAGGCTGCAGCCTGGTAATGGATTTCTCCATTGTGGAAATATGTCTTGTATTTCTTTTGAAACAATAGTCATTATTTCTAAATCCTTGTCTATGCACATATATCAGCATATATGTAGATCTAATGTAAATCTGTTGCTGTTCTTTTTTTTGGTGGAGCATTTCCTCCTTTTTGGTGATGCCATCCCGTCATAAATCTTACTGCACTGTGAGTTGAGAACAGCTGAACAATTATTCAGTCATCTAATGGAGAGTATGCAGAAAAAGCTAAATCATAAACTCAGAGCTAATGACAAATCCATATTGGATGGAAATTTGTTGGAAGCTTATTTATATAGAGAATTTTGCCGGCTTAATTCTGTTCCTTTTGTTAACTTGCAATGTTTAACACTACTATTATTTTTCAGCCAACTGGAATAAAGATTTTCTTTCAAGACCAAGTTGGCTTCCATGTTTCTTGCCACGTAACAGACTGGAATATGTCATTCCTCAGCCATGCCCTTGACCTTTCTATTAACACTTCAAGTGCACTACCACATTGCTGGTCCAAAATGGTTTTATATATCTGCATATTTAATGCAGGAAGTATGAGGAAATTTTTATTTTCTCAAATTATTTTTGTATTTTCATATTTTAACCACACGGTAGCTATGATTCTTCAAGCAACTGATTGCTTTTATTGGCCGCTTACACTACTAATTTTAGAAAACAGCAACAATACAGAGCATAAACATAGTTTTATCCCTTCAAAGTCTTCCCAATCTCTCTAATTCAGAATAATTTAGGTTAAGCTGCATAAGAAATGAGAGCTTGGTGGCCGCATTCCAGAGTATCCCTCTCCTACTTTTATTTTTATTTTTGACAGAGAAAGCGTGATTTCTTAGGAACTTTGAAAGTATAGCTGAAATATAAGAAATGGAGGTACTAAAGAGAGATTCAGAGCTGGAGCAGAACTTTTTTTTTCAAGCAAGGCAGCATCAGGAGCATTAATGTTAAGCATTAATGTTAAAATTATTACCTTTGATTAAAGAGAAAGACAAAACTGCTGCATCTAATCTTTTGTAAATGATGTCCTGGAAGGAGCAAAAAATTATTCATTTAACCTGTTCTTTATCAGGCTGAGTGCATGCCAGTACTTTAAATAATGACTTGAGCCACTAATTAGCATGTATTCTGTTTCATGTATAGCTGTGTAAAATATTTCATTCATAATGGCTATCGATAAATCTCATTATGCTACAACTGCATGTTGAAATGCTTTCTTACACTCTAGTGCAAGATAACCCTTCTTCTTACACTTCTTTTAATGAAAACATTGAATAAAATACAAAATATTTTGGGGACAGGAGCCAAAAGTGTGTTCAAGCGTTGAGGCAGGGGCACAATTTGTTTTCAGGGGCCTGGAGCAAATTGCCGCAGCTTTGCAGCATTAAAAGACTGCACAGCTTATGCAAGACTGCAGATCATAGGAAGGTCAAGGGGCCCTGCAAGTTCCGGGATTTCCTGCAAGAATATATATGGGAAAAATAGCCATAGTGAGCTGTCTCTTATTTCTTGCTCTACTTTCAGTGTGTAAATTTGTGCCACTTCTAGGATTTCAATGAAGTCTCTGTCATGTATCGGTGTGACTTCAAGGGATAATTATGAAAACGATGTTACTTAAAGTCTTAGCTTCTCTGTCACTGTGCTACAGTTTGTGCAAGCCAAAGCTCAAAAAAAAATATTGTGAGCCGTGGCAGATTGTTCTTCAAGATAACAGTGCTATTACAGACTTTACTATTAATATGTTTTGCAGCAGTTCCTGACTTTTAATAATGTGGACAGTAAACGAGAAAAAAGCACTTACTGAGTTCAACTATGCTCCCCCATCAGCTCGATTTGGTACCCCGTCAGCTAGTTACCCCAGGTGATCATGATGATGATTAAAGCCCTAGTCAATGAAGAAATGAGAATGGAAATATGAACTTCCCAGCAGCTACTCTAGCTACTAGGACCTTGACACATGGGTCAGCCCAGCTCGACTGCTCACTGACCTAAGCGTCAGGGTCCTAGAAGCTGTCATAGCTCATGAGCATGCATTTTGCAGATGCAGGGGAAAACTCTTAAGGACAGGAGAGTGAAATGGTCCCTCTGAGAGCCTGGAGCAAAACTAGAAATAGAAAGATCGTCCAGTGAGAACCTGAGCCAGGATCCACAAGGACATTAGAGTTTGTTGCTGTTTTCTACAAAATGTCATCTTACATCCCTTCACCTTTTAAAAAAATAAAATTAAAAGGCAGTTCTTTGAAAACAAAGCCATCTTACATACCTTGACATTTTTTTCAAAATGTGTTGATACTGTCTTGTATATAAGCCAGTGGAAAATCGCCTTAAGGATTTGCTTTAAATTTGACACACTTCTTACAATTCAACCAGGTGGAAGAAACTGGAATGGGCACAAAAATAACACTGAGTTCAGTGAGACATACTTCCAGGTAAGTACATCAGGAACGGCAGTTTATGGGGCTGGGTCCAAACTTCAAGTCATTAAGCTTTGGTCTCACTGAAATCAGTGGGTGATTTATAGTAATTACCTCAGTTCTACTGACTGAATGGGAATTTGAATTAAGAAAAATTAGTAGGACTACACACAGGTAGAGTTGCTGGATTTTAGAAAAGGGAGCTCTGAACTCTTGGCTCCCTAGCAATATATTAAAACTCACAGAGGGGATACTTGTGGACCCTTAAGCAACCTTCATTTTGGCTCTTTCATGTTTTGAGCTTCATTGTGTAATACTGTGCTTTCTGGTCAGAAAATACAGTCTGGGAATACAACAGTAATTGTAATTGTAATTAGCCATGTACAAACTTGGTCTCATAATGAAAGATGGGCATGAATGCCATGCGCTCTCCCCCCCCCCCATCCAGCTGCCTCACTCACAAGGTTCAGTGCACCACACAAGTCATCCTCCATCACTGGCTTTCCAGTCTGGGCAGGAGCCTGGGTTTCCCTTCCCTGCCTCCTCCAGCAGCTGACCATTCTGACATGGAGGTGGAATGGGGATTCTCCCTGCTCAGCTGTTGACTGGTTAGCTGCTGGAGGAGGTGGGGAAGGAAAGCTTAGGCTCCTGAAAGGAGAATTACCTGAGCGGCACAGCACGGTTAGTGAGTAGGGGGAGAGGGAACATGCAGCACTTTGGTGCCACACTGACAGCTTTGTATGAAGTGGCATGAAACAATTCATGCCCATCTCTACTCATAGCACTGTAAATAAATAGTGCCATAGCTCAGAATGCAAAGCATATTTTCAAATACAGAAAGTGTCTAATCCAAATAGCTTCTCCAGTGAAAAAATAGTCCAGAACAGTTGATATGAAAGAACTCTTTTTATCTTCCGAGAGAACTGCTGTCCATTAGAATAAAAAAAAATTGGGCTAGATAGATCCTCTGCCTCAATCTATATGAGACATCCTTGTGTGGATGCATGTTCAGAGAACTTCATTCACAGTAACATAGTAAGTGTAAACAGATATTGATGGCATAGAGCAGAGTCTGACTATGAGCCACTTTTCCACCAGTTTTCTGAAATGAAACTGGAGGCAGCTGCAAGCCCATTCCTGTTTTGAAAAAAATGGTTTTTAATTTGTGTGTGTGTGTGTTAGACATTGGAGCTAGTCCCTGCAATCTAATCAAAGATGGATCGCTGCTCCAGGAGGATTCAGGGACAAAACTAACAATTCCCCCACAGGGAAGGCTATTTCAGGTGATTTGGTGGAAAAATCTAATGGGGTTGGGGGCCACCAAAACAGCCTGAGGGGGCCACATTCAACCCCAAGACCTGACATGGCACATACCTGGTATAAAGGGTATATGCAGTCTTGATGGTGTTTCAGATACTATCTACTGGCCATGGTGGCTGGGACATTCTAGCAGTTATAATCTAAAAGGTAACTTTCTGAAGCTGGGGATGAATTGGGGACCATGGATTGTGGAACCTTCTTGATGTGTTTATGGTGCTTAGACATTTAAAAATGGTATATAAAATTGCAGGGATGTCTGAATTATTGTCATGCCTGAGGCAAAGGACAAGATGGGCCCCGTCTTCTGTTCATTTACAGAAGCTCACTGGCACTTATTTCAACCCAGGGATACTATTACCCCAACATTTGAGACAACAAGACAGGCGGAATGGCATATTCAACTGGGTTGGCAGAAGTAAGGGGGACAGGGAAACAATGACAAGGACAAGGACAACAAAAGGAATGCTATTGCAGCACTTTAAAGATTAATGGATTTATTGTATTTCACTGTGAGCTTTGAATATAATAATAATCAGAGCTAGAAGGGACTCTGTGGATCATTGAGTCTAGCCCCTCTCAAGGAGTTCATAGTGGGGAATTGAACTCCCAGCCTCTGGCTCTGCAGCCAGATATCTAAAGCCGCTTTGGAGATCAACATTCCCTTCTTCAGACATTGGAGTTCAAATATGCAGTATGTCTCCTATTTTTATTCCCTAGCAGAAGAATTCATGTCCAGTTGCAGATGAAAGTAATAGTCAAAGTGACAATGGTTCTGCATCAGAAGAATGGGAGTATCAAGCTGTTAATTAGCAGGTCCTAGTCAGGGTTATGAGACATGTAGGTTTGATTGTCACATGAATGCTAAAGAGCTGTTGATTAGATAGAGGTCAGAATCTGTCAAGGTCAAGTCCTACAATATGTTGCCTCTCCCCACCCCCACCCTAATTTGTTTTTCCCTTTGCTCCTTACCATCATGCTGAGGCAAATTACATCTTTGGAGAAAGGGTTTTCTTCCAACATAGGGAACCAGCTGGAAGATCAAAAGGACCAACTAGAATGCCGTGGCTCTTCCTCTTCCACATCTCTTTGCCTTCTGGTAGGACCAACTCTACAAGACCTAACAAAAAAGCAAAAACAAATAAGCTTTATGTGTACCTTCAATTATTTTTATTCTCATTTAAGGGTAGGGTTTTTGGACTTCCACCACTCCCAGTGCTGGTAAATTTGTGTAATTTGTGATCCAGCACCTCTGGAAAACCTTTTGTTGGGGACAAGTGCAACAGCCAAATCTCCTAGAAACTGTTACCCTAAGTAGAATCATAGAATCACCCTACAAACCTTACATGTTTCCAGAACAGATCAATAACGTAATTTCCCTCTCCTTGACCTACTGTAGAAAGTTTGTGCCAGGTGAAGTCAAGAAGTCTGATCACCCAGCAAGTTAGAAGGGAAGGTAATATATCTGATCTGCCTCCCACCTTCCAGCTGCATCTCTGACCTCCTCTAGTTGCTTGTCCTGTAAACCACAGAACAATCCAAGGGCATGCACATCACATGGCCTCTTGTTCTGAAGCCAAGAAAAAAAATCATAACATGTAAAAACTGCTTAGCCACATACAGCACTGATGCTGTGATAAAATTTTTATATCACACTCCTATTCATTTAATATGTGTTTCAAAAAAGGAAACTATAACCTGCACTGTATGCTTGCTCATTATTACAAAAGCCTGTCTGCTAAATGCTGGCTGGATAGCTCAGTGGTTTAGGTATCTGGCTGAAGAGCCAAGGATTGAGAGTTCAATCCCCCATTGTTTTCTTTGAGTAGAAATAGTCTGTGTGACCTTGAGTAAACTGCACAGTTTCAGCACGCCCCCAGATGAAGGGAGTGGTAAGCCACTTCTCAGTATTCTCCACCTGGAAAATCCTGAAAAGGCTCACCCTAAGTCAGAATTGACTTGATGGCATGTGATGTTTGATTATCTGCTAAATAGGTTTGGTGTGGTTCAGTCAGCTGGAGTGCCTGACTGCAAAGCCAGGAGCTGGCAGTTCAAATCCCCACTATGCCTCCCAGGAGATGGCCAGGTGAGATCACCTGGAGTGTGTGGTTGATGGAATTATGGGCCCTGCAAGCTGCCCAGCCCAGAGTACCACCAGAAATGGATTAATGAGCATATATAGAAAATGCTGGTAGGATTGCAGTGAGTTGAAATTCATTTGATAGTGGATGGTTAGTATTTATCTGCCGAATAAATACAAAACGTGACATTGTGTAGATCTGAAAGATTTATGCAGAAAGGACTGAAGGTTTTAAATGTGATAAAATAATTTCAGAACGGACTGTTCTCTTTAAGACGTTCCATGGAAGTGAGATACCTGTAAATGAATACTGGATAAGTATAGGCTAGACAACTCAGTGAGTTAAATACCTTATTGTAGAGTTAAAGATTGGGAGCTCAGTTCCCCAGTGTGTATCTCACAAGAGCTTGTGTGGCTTTGGGCAAACTGCACTGCCCCAAGGAAAGGAATGGTAAACCAATGTATTCGCGAAGGCTTTCACGGCCAGGATCTAATGGTTGTTGTGGGTTTTTCGGGCTCTTTGGCCATGTTCTGAAGGTTGTTCTTCCTAATGTTTTGCCAGTCTCTATGGCCAGCATCTTCAGAGGACAGCACTTTTGTAAACCACTTTTGAGTACTCTGTATCGAAGAAACTCTGGGAAGGGCCACCATGTCAGAATTGACTTGATGACACACAAATTAGTGGTTTTAATATAGGTTTACCACATTATCTCCCAAAATAGATAGATAGGCAGATTCTCCCATGACTCTTGTCTTCATTGTGGCAGGTACATTGTCAACAGGACATCTTGTGGTAAAACAGACTTGGCATCAGGATTTCAAGGTACTAATCCCCGCATGTGTAAAGGCATGTTTGGTGGTGAGGAAATGTCAGTTCTTCTATGGTTATATTATACTGTGGAACATGTTTGATTATTTAAATTGACTTAATCATGCATGACTGTGATTGTTCATGCAGAACAATATAAATTCAGTATTCTCAAATATTATTCATTTCTAGTTACATTGTTTTGTCTTAGTTTCTAGTCTTAGAATTACTTATGCAAAGCCTTGGCTTTGGTTATAGCCCTTCAGTTGCATTATGCAATATGGAACTGTTAAAGTGTTTCTGTCTTGCCTTGTATTTTTCACTGAAGAGCAAACACTTTGACCTGTTTGAGGGCAAGACCTTTGCAAGCTAATTTGATTCATAGTAGAACAGAGAGTTGAAGAAGCTATGATTGCTTGAGCAGAGAGTTTCAGAGTCAAACTTTCATTCATTCATTCATTCATTCATTCATTCATTCATCATTCATTCATTCATTCATTCATTCATTCATTCATTCATTCATTCATTCATTCATTCATTCATATACCACTCATCTGGCTTGAAAGGCACTCTGGGCAGTTTACAACAGAATAAAACAATAGTCAGCAATTGTAAATAAACAACATTAAATTCTAACAATATGAACATCAAAGTAATATAACATAAAGTAATATAAACTACACAGACCTACATACCTTGACATTTTTTTGAAGATGCCAACTTCACAATTATGATGTGATAAAAACATTGTCCCTCTAGAGACTCATCCCTTCGATGGAGTCATGTCTGCATGATGAACTTGTAAATAAACACTGTTGGCCTCCACTAAATTAAACCAAACTAATGTGCAGCATGTGGAGCTAAGCAAACGTCATGTTAACAAAAATACTTTATTACTTAAGAGAGAGCCACATCTAATTGTAACACTGGCATCCTGTAGACAATCTTTCATTGTCTTACAGTGTGACTTACTCCCTGTTAAGTGTACAAGATTGCAACTTAGGATGTGTCTACATTGTAAAATACCATATGATTTTTCTGTCTAAACTGAGTAGTTAAAATAAATTCATTTTCTCCTGACTACGCTATGTAAAGCTAATTGCATGGAAACCTGCACGTTTTTCGGTGGCATTCATTTGTTCAGGAGGTGTGCTTGTTTTGCACCAGTTCAGCCAGCACTGCTTCCCCCTCCCCTTTTCTGCCATGTGTGACTGCCTATCTTGTTCTATAAGGGGAGTGACAGATTTGCCCTATGGGAGTGTTGATGGTGACATCTCCAGTGGAGTCAGTGTGCCATTACAGTGAGGTAACGCCCTTCAAGTGAGTGCCTCCGAACATTTCTCCCACTTTTTTTAAATGTCTTCTCTTAATTTTTCAGGAGAGGGTAAAAGAGTTACCACAGCCTAAACTAGCAAAACCACCCCTGATTGTTGCTACAAGCTGGACATTCAGAAGTGGCACTGGATTCTGGAGTAAACCCTCAATTTACAAAACAGACTGAATGCTTAAGGCTAGCTGAGCTATTTGGCTGATCAAGAGTCTCAAACAGACTATGCTTTTTTTTTTAGCCTCCTACAATTTCTTTTATGTGTCATATAAAGGAGACAGGGAGCTGTGATAATAGTATCTTGATTGTACTATATTCCACTGTACTTAAGAATATTTACTGCTCACTGGTTAATTGCATGCTAATATAATTCCAAAGAAAAATGTGTATAATTGAATATCTATTAGGATTTTATGACTTATTTGATTATAGCAAGGAGCAAGCTGGATATGTAAATGTGTGCCAAATTCTTCTTTTTAAGAGTACAAATTAATGGTAGCTTCCCCTGTGGTGTAAAGTTATCTTGAAATTATCTATATTCATCTTATTTTATCAAACCATCTATCTATCTCTCTGTGCGGAATTTCATTTGATTCAAGACTATTTCAGGGCAACTCGAAAATAAGGAGGAAATTATTAGGTTTGTAATGTGGTGATGTATATTCAGAAGAAAATGCTTCAATGTAAGTATTGCTCATAAAGATGTAATTATTATTTTCATGGTAGAATAAGATTCCAGATAAAGATACAAAGAATTTGAGAGTTTATGTATTCACTCAATTTTTACTGTTGCAAAATCAATAATGATTGCAGACAAGGAATACACTCCATTAACATTCTCTGCTTTTATCATTAAAGAGTCTTTTTCAAATGAACATAATAGTTGCCTAAACTTGAGGAAAATAATACATTTTACAGAATGCAGACTTCCATTGTTTTCTTTGTCTTCCTCATCTGAATGTCTACTTGAATCCTTGGACTGTGTTTTAGACCAGTGGTTCTTAACGTGGGCGATAATGCCCCCCAGGGGGCGATTTCATTTTTCAGGGGGGCGGTAGAACGAAAAGGGGCGGCATGGGGGCGCTGGAGCAGAAGGGGGGCAGTAGGGTGGCGCTGGAGCAAGCCAAACCTGTGAAGATGGCTGCAGCCTTTTTACAGTGTGCATGAATATATATTTTCCTCCAATCTTAATTTAGTTTCAGAGTTTTTGTCTTGAAATTTTTAGTTCCTGGATTGTGGTTTGTTTTTATGCCCTTTTTATATTTCTTTTTGCGTCTTAAAATTTGCTTGCAACTAAATCATTAAATGTTGCTTTTTGGGAGCATTTCATTTTCTTGGAATTGAATTTTGTTTTCAGGGGTCATTGGATATAAGTGTCTTAAATAAATAAATAAACAAACAGACAGACAGACAGACAGACAGACAGACAGATAGATAGATAGATAGATAGATTGCTAAATAGATAAATAGATAAACAGATAAATAGTTAAATAGATAAATAAATAGGATATCATCGCTGCGGGGAGGGGGGCGATGATAACTTCCTCAATGGCTCAAGGGGGCATTTCTTTCAAAAAGGTTAAGAACCACTGTTTTAGACTTCAGTTCTACACATTTCCTAGAGACGAAGCTGCACTAGATACAAGATAATGGTGTAAGCCCACATTGTTAAAAGCCAAATATGATGTTGGCCTAATCCAAAGCCTCGTTTATACAATGCAAATGTATAATGGCATGGATCCTGGGGAACTGTGGATCACTGCCATTCAGCAGACCTGTTATCAACGGTGAGCCCCACTGTTAGGCAGAATGAACCAAGTGCCTCAGGCTGCAGATTTTGTGTGTTATGAAAGGACAACTGGCTGTTAAGCACTTACTATATAAGGATGCCTTATTTGTCTGTTTGTTTGTTTCAATGGAGGCAGTAGATTAATGTGCTTGTGGCATTGATCTCCTCCACTGAAGTGAATGAAAGCCCATCTGGTTCCCTACATGTTCAAGAAGTTATTCAATCTAACCTATTCCCCAGAGAGAGATTAAGAGAGAGAGAGAATGTTTCAAAGGAAAAAAACTATGTATTTAACCAGGAGTCTCCAAACTTTTCAGCATGAGGGCCACATCATATATTTTCCACATTTTCGAGGGCTGAAGGAGCACACATGTGTGAGTATGCATGCACACATGCATGCAGGGCTGAAGGAAATGGACTTGAGCCTGTGACATTCGCTGATCTGGATAAAAAGGCAAGGTGGGCCAGATGTGGTCTGCAGGCTGTAGTTTGGAGACTGCTAGATTAGACAACCATATGTCAGCTGTACAGTACTTTGATTTGGATTCTTGCATTGAGCAGGGGATTGGATTCGACGGTCTTACAAGCCCCTTCCAATTCTATGATTCTATGATAAAACTCCAAAGTAAGGAAATTCACACTACCAATCAATCTCTACTCCTCAATCAGCACATAACCCTTTTTGTCCCTTCATTTCCACCTCAAGTAAACATCACAGTGTAATGTTTACTTGAGGTAGGCCATCACCCCTGGCCATCTCACTCCCTATGCAACACATCTCTAGTGGTTGAGAAGAGCTGAAATGAACCAAAAGGTTTAATAATGTCAGAATCTACAAAGAGTAGGTTTGTAACATGAACTTCTCCACAGTTACATAATCCTTGCTAGTCTAGTCCCAATGATCCAAATTTTGGGGATTAATGTCTTGATGTATTGAATGGATTTAGGTAAGTAAGAACCCCTTCCTCCTCCTTTTAAGGAATCAGACAGTGGAGCTCACCTCTTGTGTTTGCCTGACAATTACTCACATAAATCAGATTAATTATGTGCAACCTCAGTCATCCTTCTATATATATAAGGCATTGTCTACAGAAGTGATGAGGAATGTGTGACTCTTCAGTTGCTGTTGAACTTGCAACTTGAATCATCATCCAAAGGTTATGCTGGACAAGGGGCAAC
This sequence comes from Pogona vitticeps, assembly GCF_051106095.1. NCBI lineage: Eukaryota > Metazoa > Chordata > Lepidosauria > Squamata > Agamidae > Pogona > Pogona vitticeps. The sequence goes on along the minus strand of NC_135788.1, from coordinate 41,805,019 downwards.
AGCACTCCAATAACATCTGGAGGATTAAATGTTAATCAGTGCTGACTTAAAGATGAATTGTACCAATCTTTGAAGGGACGTTTACATATGAAATGGAGTTTCTGATCCATTGTGAAGAACTCATAAGTAATACACAGACCTGTAACAAAACCTTTATTAGTGATGGATGCTATGACAGTAATTAACAATGTCAGCTGGGCACATATTCAGTAAAAGGCATCCTGTCAATGAGAAAACCCAATTTAATCAATTTCTTTGATTCCTTCCTCTAACTTACAAAATATTCTCTTACAGCTTTTAAAATTATGTTTCATCTTGGCAACCTTTGCAGGAAAATATGCTTCATAGTAATATAAATTTCTGTGGAGAAACTACAAACTTTCCCCAAGTTCTGCTTCTCATTTTTACTTGGTGTTGGTTCTTTCACATCTGATCAACACCCTTGCTGTGCAGTGCAGTCACTCAGAAAAGCTAGAGGCAAAGCAGTGGAAGAACAGTTAGCCTCTGACAGAGACTGGACTGCTGCAAATCAGCAACAGAAAAGAAAACAGTTTAGTCATGCTCTCCCACTCCCACTCCTGTGGCCTGCTGTGTGTGAACTGATGCTACAAAATGCGGGGATATTTGCTGCCAAATGAGGGAGCCTGAGGGCCAGCTGTGCTGTTCCAAAGCTGGCCAAAACAATTTGCTCCCTGAGGTAGACAAAAAGTTGTTTGCTCCCATTCTGTATACCAAAATTCAATGCCAGCTGACTCTTACCCCACCACTTGCAACCAAACTGAATCCTGTACTTCATCTGAGGACAACTGTTGGGCTGTGTGGCATCCAACACCTCTACTAGCAGCTGCCACTCACACACTGTGCCTAATGGAAGCGTAAGTCCTATGTGGGCCTTGCCTGTCCTAGCGCCATTCTGCCTACCACACTGTTGTTCTAATCAATTTATGCAATTGCTCTTCTGGAATAATGAGGCCTTGAACAGAAAGCTTACTAGTGCAGCCTTAAGGGGAGAAAGCCCTGTTTATTCTAAGACAAGCCTACCTCAATTTGCATTTGGCAAGTTATTGTGTGTTTATTTTGTGATTGCTTAATTGGAAGATACAGTGGTGCCTCGTTTAACGAGTGCCCCGGTTAACGATGAATTCGCATAGCGATGGCAAAAAAGCAATCTCTTTTGCCATCGCTTTGCGATGTTGCCTATGGGGAAAAATCGCTTTGCGATGTTTTCCCCATGGGCCCCATTTTCCCCCAGCTGAGTGGCGGGAGCCTCCAAAGGACCGCTCCCGCTGCTCAGCTGGGGGAAAATGCCGGTGGTAGCCTCGGAAGGACCCTTCCGAAGGGTTGTTCCAAGGCCACCGCCGGGATTCCCCTTCGGAGGGGGCATTTTCCCCTAGCTGAGCGGGAGCCCCGCTGCTCAGCTGGGGGAAAATGCCGGCGGTAGCCTCGGAAGGACCCTTCGGAAGGGTCGTTCCAAGGCCACCGCCGGGATTCCCCTTCGGAGGGGGCATTTTCCCCTAGCTGAGCGGGAGCCCCGCTGCTCAGCTGGGGGAAAATGCCGGCGGTAGCCTCGGAAGGACCCTTCCGAAGGGTCCTTCCGAGGCCACCGCCGGGATTCCCCTTCGGATGCATAAAAGGCATCCGGACCCCCGCCGCCGCCGCCGCTTGTATCCGCCCCGCGGCCGGCTACCCCCGCCATGGTCGGACTCTCAGGAGTCCGACCATGGATGGGGTAGCCGGCCGCAACGCGGATCCAAGCCGCGGCGGCAGGGGTCTGGATGCCTATCAGGCATCCGGGGCTAGGATCTGCCCCCCAGCCGGTTCCCCTTCCATGGTCGGACTCTCAGGAGTCCAGCCATGAATGGGGTAACCGGACGGGAGGCGGATCCAAGCCCCACCGCCACCGCCGCCGCTTGGAACCGCCCCCCGGCCGGTTCCCCTTGCATGGTCGGATCCGACCGTGCAAGGGGAACCGGCCGGGGGCTGGATCCAAGCGGCGGCGGCAGCGGTAGGAGCTTGGATTCTCCCCCCGGCCGGTTACCCCATCCATGGCTGGACTCCAGAGAGTCCGACCATGGAAGGGAAAGCCGGCCGGGGGGAGAATCCAAGCAGCGGCGGCGGCGGTAGGAGCTTGGATCCGGCTGGGGGCCGGATCTAAGCTCCTACCGCCGCCGCCGCCGCTTGGATCCGGCCCCCAGCCGGTTCACCTTGCATGGTCTGATCCGACCGTGCAAGGGGAACCGGCCGGGGGCCGGATCCAAGTAGCGGCAGCGGTGGTAGGAGCTTGGATTCTCCCCCCGGCCGGTTACCCCATCCATGGCTGGACTCCAGAGAGTCCGACCATGGAAGGGAAAGCCGGCCGGGGGGAGAATCCAAGCAGCGGCGGCGGCGGTAGGAGCTTGGATCCGGCTGGGGGCCGGATCTAAGCTCCTACCGCCGCCGCCGCCGCTTGGATCCGGCCCCCGGCCGGTTCCCCTTGCATGGTCAGATCAGACCAAGCAAGGGGAACCGGCCGGGGGCCGGATCAAAGCCCCTACCGCCGCCGCCGCTTGGATTCGCCCCCCGGCCAGTTCCCCTTGCATGGTCAGATCAGACCAAGCAAGGGGAACCGGCCGGGGGCCGGATCCAAGCGACGGTGGTGGCGGTAGGAGCTTAGATCCGGCCCCCAGCTGGTTCCCCTTGCATGGTCAGATCAGACCATGCAAGGGGAACCGGCCGGGGGCCGGATCCAAGCGGCGGCGGCGGCGGTAGGAGCTTTGATCCAGCCCCCAGCCGGTTCCCCTTGCATGGTCGGATCAGACCATGCAAGGGGAACCGGCCGGGGGCTGGATCCAAGCGGCGGCGGGGGCAGGGGGGTTCCGAATGGCTTCCAGTGCTTCGCCTGGAAGCCATTCGGACACCCCCTACCCTGTCCCCGCTGCCGCTGAGAGCCTTCCGAGCTCTCAAAGGGCTTTCTCCAATGTGTGGTGGGGAAGCCCTTTGAGAGCTCGGAAGGCAAATGTCGTCGGTCGTCGGTGGCTTTGGGATCCATCCAAAGCCACCGCCGACTGCCGATATTTTCCCCCAGCTGAGCGGCGGGGCTTTGAAGCTCCCGCCACTCAGCTGGGGGAAAATGCCTGCGGTGGCCTCGGAAGGACCCTTCCGAAGGGTCCTTCCGAGGCCACCGCTGGGATTCCCCTTCCCCGCGGCCGGCTTCCCCGGCCATGGTCGGACTCTCAGGAGTCCGACCATGCATGGGGTAGCCTGCCGCGGGTCGGATCCAAGCCGCGGGGAGAGGGTGGGGGGATCCGGATGGATCCCACCACCCTCCCCCCGCGGCCTGAGGAGGGTGGGAGGCATGGCCGGACTCCTCGGCAGGCACCGCGGCTCCGATCCGATCTGAGCCGCGGTGCCTGCCAAGGAGTCTGGCCATGCCTCCCACCCCCACCCCCACCTCCTGCGGCTTGAGAAGGGTGGGAGGCATGGCCGGACTCCTCGGCAGGCACCGCGGCTCTGATCCGATCGGAGCCGCGGTGCCTGCCAAGGAGTCCGGCCATGCCTCCCACCCCCACCCCCACCTCCTGCGGCTTGAGAAGGGTGGGAGGCATGGCCGGACTCCTCGCCAGGCACCGCGGCTCCAATCCGATCTGAGCCGCGGTGCCTGCCAAGGAGTCCGGCCATGCCTCCCACCCCCACCTCCTTCGGCTTGAGAAGGGTGGGAGGCATGGCCGGACTCCTCGGCAGGCACCGCGGCTCCGATCCGATCTGAGCCGCGGTGCCTGCCAAGGAGTCCGGCCATGCCTCCCACCCTTCTCAAGCCGAAGGAGGTGTGGTGGGGGTGGGAGGCATAGCCGGACTCCTCGGCAGGCACCGCGGCTCTGATCGGATCGGAGCCGCGGTGCCTGGCGAGGAGTCCGGCCATGCCTCCCACCCCCCCACCTCCTGCGGCTTGAGAAGGGTGGGAGGCATGGCCGGACTCCTCGGCAGGCACTGCAGCTCAGATCGGATCTGAGCCGCGGTGCCTGCCAAGGAGTCCGGCTATGCCTCCCACCCACCACCCACCTCCTGCGGCTTGAGAAGGGTGGGAGGCATGGCCGACTGTGCTTGCAGCACCGGGCACCTCTTCCGCTGCTGCAAGCACAGTCAGGGCAGCCCTTTGGGAGAAGCCAGGTGGTGGGGGAGAAGGCAGGAGCCGATGCCGTCTTCCCCCCCTCCCCCGAGGCTTCTCCCAAAGGGCTGCGCCTGATAGTGGGGGAGAAAACCGGATAATCCGTTCCTATTGGAATGGATTATCCGGTTTTCAATGCATCTCTATGGGAAAACACGTTTCACTTAACGATGTTTTCCCATAGCGATGTTTTTTTTTTAACCAATTAACCTCGCTATGCGAGGCACCACTGTAATGTGGCCTTATTTGTCTCTATTCTCTTAGGCAGGTAGTATTGAAAGATATTTACTGCCTGGAGGGATATTCTTCTAAAATTCAGACTAGAATGAAGCAGGAAGCAGTTTCTTGATAGTTGTGGGGAAGTGGTTCACAACTCATTTTGCCAGAGTTGCAAATCAGCTGGTTACAAATGACAAGTTACGTGTAATCAATTCCTTTCCCCAATAACAAAGGCATAATGAAGCAACTCTGACTCAGCAAGAAATTACTTGTGTTGAAATTGTTACTTTTTAATTGCTTTTACAGTCATAGGGATATGCATAGTGGAGAAAGAATATAATACGGTTAGAGTGTTGGCTTATGCTTGGGCTTGTGCTGTGCTGTGAGTGTTTAAATGATGATGGGGTAGAGGCATTAGAATGAGATTTCCACCACATAAGTCCTTTTAAAGTAACTGAAATGATGAGTTACTATTGAGACACAGCAAAGTTATATAATATTTTAAATACTTTAGCAATAATTGTAACCACTTATTAATTAACAGTATCTACAATAGTAATTAATCTTTGGAACCTTGGAACTTAAGGGTCAACTCATTACGTTCAACATTCTAAGCTTGAACATTTAGATGTCCCATGGGCTGCAATGCCTTTAAAACTTCCAGAAATATCTCTGATATTTTATTTTGCCCTTAAATGATAGGTTGGGCCTTACCTTTTGAGAGTTAAATGAAAGAAATTGCTTCCCTGAGACCTCAGCAAGCCAAGAAGCAAGGCTGAGCATCCTAAAAGACATAACCTTCATTTTCACCCAGTTATTTACTCAAACTGGAAGCTCGGAAGCATAAATGAAATCCAGGTTTTTTTTTCTGTTTGCTAGACAACCAAAGAAAAATTGATGGACTTAAGGTATTTTTAAAATCTATGAAGCATGGCAGAATAGAATCCAATGTTGTTTTCTCATATTACAATTAAGATCAGACTTTTAAAAAACAAACCCTATCTATTTCAGCTTAATAGACAACAAAACGGAATTCTAAATTGTGTTGTCCTTATTAATGTTCACCACTACAAGTAAATTAATATGACGAATTAGAGCAAATTTTCATTTTCCACTTGATATATTGCATCTGTTGAGGTGGAAAATGGGAATTAATTGGTCCTCTAGATCACTGGTTCTTAACCTTGGGTTACTCAGGAGTTTTGGACTGCAACTCCCAGAAGCCTTCACCACCAGCTGTGCTGACTGGGGTTTCTGGGAGTTGCAGTTCAAAAGCATCTGAGTAACAAAGGTTAAGAACCACTGCTCTAGATGTTAGGTTTCAAGTCTCATCAGTCACAACCAATGTACTCAGCAATAAAGCATAATGTGTGTTGTAGTTCAACACGCAGTCTGCATCACACAGTATAGGGGTCCAGATACTGAATGTTGATGGTCCATCCTTATATCCACTATGAAAAAGAATATATATAAACATACGACTCTGTGGAGAGACATAAGCTAAAACTATTAGGCAATATCACCATGGCCTCAGTGGGTGAAACTGTTCTGTTAGGTGATAGTAGCATAGATTAAAATACCGGTTCCCAACCTTTTGTAGCTTACCTCACATCACTAAACCATGATAAAAATAAAACAAACAAAAAGGGGGGGGGGAAACCCAAATAGATCACTTTCTTCAAGAACAACATTAACATGTTTACAAGCATTCTGTTGTTATATTTACCATTTATGGTAAGCTGGGGTGTAGGAAGAACATTCAAGATCCAAAGTTACTAATATATGAAAAAGTAACAATCTATGGCATATGGGGGAGGTGTAGCATAGGCCATATCAGATTTTCTAGGACTGAGTGTGAGTAAATTCTTAATACTTGCAAAGAAAACCCCACATCCCACTCAGACTATGTTTAATGCTTGAGAACCAATGCATTAGACTGAGGATGGCTGTAAGTGAAGCTAAGTCAGAAGCAGTCATATATGCATTCATTTTCTGAAGACTAACAGTACACCATGGTCCTTTGGACAGAAGTGAAAGCAAAATTGTCACATGTGATTTTTGCAGAGTGGGTCTGTAATCCAGCATAGGGTAAGGGGTGCATATGTACGTACATTGGCTTCAATAAGTAGGATTGTGTGTAACTCTGCACTGGATCGCGGTCTTACATTCTGTAGTAAACAGATACTAACCTTGGTGTAGTGCAGACAATTTTACTTCTGTTTCAGATTGCATATGCCATCCTTTTGGACATCTCAATGTTTGGATTCAGTGAACACAGTTGAATTAGAATACAGCATGGGCAGAAGCTCCAGTGCAAAACAAGAAGCAGAACTCGAGAGTTTAGAAATGTTATTTTTTTGGACTGCAACTCCCAGTGTCCAAACTGGATGGCAGATTCTGGGACCTGTGTTGCAAAAAAAGTATCTTTTTCAGGGTCTGCTACAAATTGATGTGTCTGCATGTAACACTAACTGCTGGAATGTGAACTGCCCCAGTTCCCAGTTGAAGCAGTGCAGCTCTTGACATCAATAAGAGTCCCAGCTCTTGACATAATTGATTCTGGCAATACTGCTCACTAGAAGATCTGTCTTATCCGTTGGTGCCAGAGTGTTGACAGCGTATATCCAAAAGCTTCATCTTCAGGTTTGTTTCTTCCCCATATGATAATAATGGGGTTGACATTTAAAGAGCTATATTACAATCTTGGGCCAGGATATGTCAACAATCATATTTTCCAGAGAGCTTTTCTAGACACACAGATCATCTACAGGGCAAAGCAAAGCAATAGCTTAACCCAGATTTTAGAGGATAGGCCCTCTCTCAGTCATGAGTCACTCATAGAGAAAAGCTTGGAAATGTACTTTTAAAACGTAATTACCAGTTACAAAGGTACTTACAAAGTCTGTAATTTCTACTTATTATTATTTGTTGTTATTTAGTCATTAAGTTGTGTCCGGCTCTTTGTGTTTCCATGGATCAGAGCATGCCAGGCCCTCCTTCACTGCCTCCCAGCGTTGGGTCAAATTCATGTTGGTAGCTTTGATGACACTGTCCAACCATCTGTCGTCCCCTTCTCCTCTTGCCTTTACTCTTTCCCAACATCAGTGTCTTTTCCAGGGAGTCCTCTCTTCTCATGAGATGGCCAAAGTATTTATTTATTTATTTATTTATTTATTTATTTATTTATTTATTTATTTATTTATTTATTTATTTGATTTATACCCCGCCCATCTGGCCTAAAAGGCCACTCTAGGCGGCTTCTGTTGGAAGTATTGGAGCCTCAGCTTCAGGATCTGTCCTTCCAGTGAGCACTCAGGCTTGATTTCCTGCAAAAGGGACACGTTGGTTCTCCTTGCAGTCCAGGGAACTCTCAAGAGTCTCCTCCAGCACCACAGTTCAAAAGCATAAATTCTTCGTCAGTCAGCCTTCTTTATGGTCCGCCTCTCACTTCCATACATCACTACAGGAAAAACCATAGCTTTGACTATTTGGACTTTTGTTGGCAAGGTGATGTCTCTGCTTTTTAAGATGCTGTCTAAGTTTGTCATCGCTTTCCTCCCAAGAAGCATGCATCTTTTAATTTCGTGGCTGCTGTCATCATCTGCAGTGATCATGCAGCCCAAGAAAGTAAAATCTGTCACTGCCTCCATATCTTCCCCTAAATATATTCCTTTCCAGTGTTTTATAAATAATTAAGATAAGTATTTTAAAAGTAGTCCTTTAAAATTATCTCAGTACTACATCTCCTTTGTAGTACAAGATGCATTCTCATCCTGCCCTTAACACCGACTACTGAGCAAGAACTAGTAGCCACCACTTGGGAACTTAATGACTCAGACCAATGGTCCATCTGGCCCGTTATTGTCAATTCTGCCTGGCAACAGCTCTCTAGATTTTCAAACAGGATGCCTTTCTGGACTGAGTTATTTCCCAAAACAGCATCTGGTATTCCCTCACGGTTTCCCATTGAAGTACTAACAAGACTCAACCTTGGCCTGGTTCTGAAATCAAACAAGCTCAGTTGTATGTAGGGTAGTCCACCGACCATATGATAGTCCTCTGCCACCACTTAATGATGCTGTGGTCCTATAACTATTAAAGCAATTAAAAGTTACAGTTGCAGTACAAGGTGTTATGCCTCAGTAACTGAAATCTATTAGCAAGTCACAACTAGAGTTGGCCTATTGAATCATGGAGATTGGTGAGTCAACTCATTTGTAAGTTCCATTGATTCAGCGGGTCTACTTTAGTTGTGACTAACTATTGGATTTCAGTGATTAAGTAACATTTGAAATATACTTTTTATACTTTGTTACTGGAGAGAAAAAGTAATTACAGGTAAACTAGTTAGTTGCAACCAGCTACTTCCAAGAGTTATTTCAGAGGCCATTCTACATGTTCCTACCCTTCTGAAGTGTTGAGGCTCAAGAGAGCTTCTGTCTTAAGGAAAGATTCTCTGGTTCTCCAACCAAGGAGACCGTTCTCAGAATGGATGTTAGTAAAGGAGGAGGAGCTTGACTTCTGATTGATTGTGGGGTATCTTCAAAGCCTGGATATGTACCCTTCTCTGTCCATTCCTAGATGGCACCAAGGCTCATCATAGAGGTGTTTGTATGTGTGTTGTCCTTGCCTCTTCCCAAGCTTTGTTTGCCCTGCCTCTGTGACATCATGAGGGTTGACCCAAGTTTCAAGTTTGGGTCTTGAAATCTAAGGGAATGGAAAGCTGCTGATCTGGCAAACCTAGAAGTGTTGCAAGGCCAAGTGTAAAGAACTCTTTGTAGACAGAGATTCCTCTTGCCAGCTGCTTGCTGGCTTTTTGGACTGAAAATCCATCCCAATCAAAGCCTGAAGTGCAGGCATGACATCTTCACTGGACCCTATGAGTAGACCTTTGCTTTATTAAAAATATTTTCTTTGTGAGAATAACTCTAAGTCATCATTACATGGATAAAATGCAAGGCACCCTACAAGAACATTCAAGTTCCTTGACACTTTTGAACAGCAATCATTGTTTACAGCCTACTTTAACATAAATTGCTTCTGTAAATAACATATATTCCTGCATAATTATGGAAATCTGCTACAGGTAATTCTAAAGGGTACAGCTTTTCACTTTCTTTTGTTCCAGTCCAAAACAGTGGCATAATTATAGGAAACACTCTGTACTGATATAGTTAACATCCAAGGACAAGCTGTCACTTCAGTTTCAGAACAAACGCAGTAGAGAAACATACAGTGACAATAGTGAATTGGATGCTAAATACTTAGGCACAGAAAGCAAAGGGATTTTGAGCAAGAAGTAGAAGGGTTAGTTATACAACACAGTTTCAAAGCAGGAAAACAACAGAACTTCTGCTTCTTTCAGAGAAAGGGAAATGAAATGAAACTTAGATCCACCTTGCTCCCCATTTCCCCTGTGTTTGTGCCTACACTGGCACTGTGTTGGATAAGTGTAAGGAAGTGAACTGCAATTATGCCAAACAAAACCTGTTAATCTTTAGGTTGCCATGAGGTATATTTTTTTAAAATATATTTTCTTCTTGCAACCTACAACACCTTTAATAGTGTTTAGCTGTAACCCACTGGTACTTCATTTCTTGTAAGGATCAATCTCTTGATAGTTATATATTGCCCATGGCAGGAAAGGCCTCCAGGGATATAATTCAAGTAGGTCACTTCCTAGAGAATTCAGATGGAGACCCAAGTGTTTGCTTGTGCATGACAACAAAGGAGTTGTTCCATCTCTGACATCTCCAGATAGCATGAGAAAAGACTCATTCGAAACCACTGTATAGCTGCTGGAATTCAACTGAGAGCTAATAATGGGCTAGATTGACTAGTGGTTCTAACCAGTACAGTAGTGCCTCGACTTACAGACGTCCCTACTTATGAAAATGTTGACTTACGAAAAGCTCTGGCCGCAAAATGTTGCTTCAACTTGCAGTGGGAGCTGCCACTTACGAAAGAAAAAAGGCAGGGGAAAAGGGCGGGAAATTTAAAATTACTAACCGTTGGTGGCGAAAAGGCTGTTTCTTTGCCCCAATGGTTAGGAAAAGGGAGGCTCAGCCTCTCGGGCTTCTCCACTGCTGTGACTGCGGAGACAGTGGTCGCCCAGTGCTGGGAGTCTTGAGCTTTTTCCTTTTTAAAAAAAACTGTTCTGGGTGGGCTTTGGAGAGTAGGTTTGGGCTGGTGGGGTTTATGTTTCCTTTTTTTGTTTTGTTTTTTTGTTTGTTTTGTTTTTGCAATCCCAGTGTGGGGCTTGCTCGAATGTTTATTTTATTATTATTATTATTTTGCAGTCCCAGTGTGGGACTTGCTCTGTTTCTTTTCTTTTTTGTATTTTTTTTCCTTTGGCCGGAACAGATTAATCAGTTTTCAGTGCTTTCCTATGGGAGATGGTGCTTCAATTTACGAAAATTTTGAGTTGCGACCACCGTTCCAATACGGATTAATTCTGTAAGTTAAGGCATCACTGTATAAGACTTCCTTGATTCCTTGTTAGGGGTATGATTTAATTTCTGCTTCTCTCTCTCTGCGGTTCAGGATAGTGATGCATGGTGCTTAGTGTCTGTATTTATATTATTGTTTGGTAATATTTACATGTATGCTAATTTTTGGATATTGAGAGTGCTGGTTCCTTCATCTGTGTCACAGTCTTTTGGTAAAATTTGTGTATCTCCCCTCTGAACGTTGGTTTTTTTAACGAGCTAAAAGGCATCCTGGCAAAGGTGCTAAGAAATTCCCGAGTTTGCTGCCTTAAGATTGATTCAGACTGTCAATCCAAAGTCCTGAAAAGCTTGCAAAGCTGTTACATTGGATGATGTAGTCTCCAGATCACAGGGAGTATAGCACTTAAAGGAGTGGGGGGATAGCAGTTAAGGGGAAAATCATCAAGCAATGTGCAGTTTAGCTTCTCAGCCATTGCGCCCCTACATAATGGCTGCAGCTGCTATTTCAAAAAATAAGGCACTAAACTGAGACAAGGTGTCCTCTGATGTCCCTAGGCATCTGGCAAGTATGCCAGTGAAGGGGGAAAAAGTTTATTTTAGATCTTAACAGATTAGTGGGAAGAAAAATAAAATAAAATGGAATATCCTCTTTCCTAAGGGAAATGGGTGGGTGGGTATAATAATAATCACAATCATGTGCTGTAAATTTTGACTTCTGGTGACCCTTTTAAGAGTTTTCCAAGTAGAGAAAACTCAGAAGGGGTTTACCATTCCCTTGTTCTGAGGGCATCCTGGGACTGTGCAGCTTGCCCAAGGGCACACGGGCTAGTTCTGCTTTCAGGCAGGGATGGGGACTTGAGTAGTGGGATTTGCTATCAAGTCAGAGTTAAGTCACACTAGTGACTCAACCCAGACTTGACTTGCTTTTTTTTAATGGCTTGAACTGACTCATGACTCAGAACCCACTTACCCCTCCCTTTTTTCTGGGGCCAAAAAGCTTATTTTTAATAAGGACTTGGACTTACAGCTTGGGACTCGGGACTTGGTACCAAAGACTTGGACTTGGGACTTGGACACAAAGACTTGCCAACATCCCTGTTTCCAGAAGACATGATGGAGAATTGAACTCTCAACTTCTGGCTCTGAAGCTAGATATTTAAACCACTGAGCTATCCAGCCAGTGATAGTGGGGGTATACATTGGGCAAAATCCTGTAGCACCCAGGAATGCTGGTATAAAATGCATCTCAGCACCAGAATTAATTAATTAAAATGAATTTGAAACTTCCTATCCCCACCCCCTTTTCAGGTTGTGTATGGTACACAGGGACCAGCACTGCCATCAGCATCCAGTGGCTATTTTTGACTATTAAAAGCTTTTTCCCAGCCCAACATCCTGAGGCTTCCAAAGGTTTCCCCAGAGAAAAGGGAGCCCTAGGGAGCCTCAGAGCATGAAAGCAGGAGCGGATAGGAAACTTTTAATTCATTTAAATTACAGTGGTGCCCTGTATGACAACAATAATCCGTCCCATGAAAATCGCTGTTTAGCGAAATCGTCATCATGCAAAAACCCTTTCCCCATTGGAATGCATTGAAACCCAGTTTAATGTGCTCCAATGGGGAAAATACCTTGTTGTCCAGCGAAGATCGCCCATAGGGAAGCTATTTTGCGAGTGCTGATCAGCTGTAAAAATGGCTGCCCTGCAAAGCATGGGTCCAGAAAACACAGGGCAGCCATTTTGCGAAGCCAAAAAAATCATCGTCTTGCGAACAAACGGTTCGCAAAGCATGGACCTAATCAATGTCCAGCAAAAATCCCCCATAGGAATGACTGTTTTGAGAATCACTATAGCGAACAAAAAAGTCATCGTCTTGCGGATTCGTCGTTTAGCAGGGTCATTGTATAGCGAGGTACCACTGTAATTATTTCCAGCACCAGGATTTGGTTTACGTTGGTATAACTAAACTAGCAGGATTTTGTCCTCTATGTCCGAATGAACAGGCGCTATTTGCTACTTACTTAAGAACATGGAGAACACTGTTGTTAAAACGGAATTTTCCCGGGTTTGAGGCAGATTTATTTCAGTATTACCAAGAGCTGGATGGGATTGAATATGAGTCCATCTGTATCCAAATCACATTCTCCATCACTGAGGCAGAGCCCCCCTCCACCATTAGAGATATTGCATCTTCTCCTAGACACTCCAGCAACAGTATGTGTATGTCCATCTCTATTAATCTCTATTACTATATTTGTAGTTAATTGATTAGAAGAGTTACAGAACAGAATGCAATTGTCTGAGCCAAGCACACACAAAAAGTTAATTGTAACTTGACACTGAAGCACTCTATCTATTTTCTTCATAGAGTAATAAGCTCAGTAGATGTAGGCTAAGAAATGCAGCTATTAGCTTTGTTGTGGATTAACAGGTCATACTAAAAGAGTGCTTACCAGTGTTTCCTTACCATTCAGAAGAGAAGTGACAGTAAGTGCTACAGTCCTGTCCTTTCATGTCACAGCTGCATTTTCAAAAGTCATTTCTCTGAAAGCCACTTCTCTCCTAAGAAAATCTTGAAATACTATTTTAAGAACATGCACTCATTTGCTGCTGGGCCTTCCATTCTGGAGCTATTTTCTTTGTGTGGGTGTGCACCTACTTAAACATAAACACTTTCAAGCAAGAGAGTATGGTTGCAGAAATGAACGTCTGCTCACTCAGGAGCGAACATCTTGCTGCTTTGGAGAACATCTGGAAATCCTTTAAACAGCATGACAGAAATTCATATGTTTCTGCATTTTCTCTTTTAGAGCTACAGTGGACCCTCGACTTACATACGGCTTGACTTACAGACTTTTCGAGTTACAGACTTCTCTGGCTGCAAAATTTAGATCCGACTTGCAGCCAGAGAATTGACCTACAGACCAGAAATTAACCAAAATGGATCAAAAATAGAATAAAAACTGCCAGTTATGGGATCAATCGGTTTTCAATGCATTGTAGGACAATGGAGATTTGACCTACAGACTTTTCGACTTGCAGCCACTGTTCCAATACGGATTAATTCTGTAAGTAGAGGGTCCACTGTACTCCATTTGGGTACATGACTGAGAAAGCTAACTGAAAAATTCTGACTGCAGAATGAACTTCCATTGGTTTTAAACAGAAGAAAGAGTGACTGAAAAGATATTATGACTTCAGAAAGGGCCAAAAAGGACAAAACTTCATGGAATCTGTCACTACTCCTATCAAGACTAAGAGACTGTTATATGGATGGTGAAGAACATACTAATGACATCAGTGCAGGTTGAAGTACATTATTATATAGTTATGCTCCACATAAAAGGACCCTAAGATGAAACTTTCCCTTCTTGAACGTGCACCTTAGTGGAGTGAAACCGTTTGAGTGTGTCAGTAAAGCTGAGAGCAATGCTATCAGGAGGCCAGACTCCATTATGACCCTGGACTCCTAGCAGCCTGGTCAAAGCTGAGACATCAGGCTAAGATGCATCAATTTTCTTCAAGGCAGCTACTGGGCAGAAGCAGTACTTGAAGGTGACACTGATGGAGAAAGCAACGGTGGTGACACTCAAACTAACTTTTATTAGTATTGCACAGAAGGTGGATATGGTAAAACCCCACTGAACTTTCTTTGAAAACTCTATAATGAGACATTCCTAAGGGAAAGAAGAGATAGTGCTGGAAAATGAGACTCCAAGATCGGAAATCACTCAATCAGCTATCTGAGAAGAACAAAGGACAAGTGCAAATAACACTGTTGTTAATGGCACAAATAGATTAAAGTCACAAAGATGTATACAGAAGTGGTAGGAAAGTCCAATGCTGCACAACGTATACAATTGGAAAATGGAATGTGAGAAGTATGACTCAAGGTAAATTGGAAACTGTAAAACTGTAAAACAAGCAATGAAATCTAAAAACACTGTAGTGCTTGTTGACAGTGCACTCAAGTGGACTGGACTGGGATATTTTCATTTAGGCAACTACCAAATGTTCTACTCTGGAAAAGACAAATTCAGAAAAAATGGAGTGGCTCTAATATTGAGGCAAGGTGTAGCACAGACATCAAACAGCTATAATGCAGATTCTGATCAAATAATATCAATCAGGTTCCATGGAAAATCTATCAACATAATTATCATTCAAGCCTGTGCCCCAGCTACCAGTGCTGAAGAAGATGAAATTGAAAACTTTTATGCAAACATTTGAGAGGAAACTAGTAGCACACCAAATTGAACCATGCTTATAAACATAGGTGACTGGGACACAAAAGTAGGGAACAAAGCAGAACCAAATGTAGCTGGAAAATTTGATCTACAAGACAAAAATAAAGCAGGAGAACAACTTATAGAATTCTGCAACACCATAAATCTGTTGATGGCAAACACATGTCCAAGTGACTGAACACATGGCTGTACATGTGGACATCACCAGAAATATAGAAATAAAATATACTACCTAATAGGAAGCAGAAGATGGAGAAGCTGTATTATCACTGCCAAAACAATACTAGGAGTGGACTGTGGTATTGATTATAAACTTAATATCCAGCATTAGAGTACATCTGAAAAAGAACACGAAAAGAATTGCAGTGCCAAAATACATTTTAAACAACCTTGATTATTTTAAAGTCCACATATTTGCATTACTAAACTCAGTTGATGATGAACAAGAAGAACTATGGATTGAAAGCAAAGATATTATTAGGGAAAATGCAAAATGACGATTCCTGTAGTAAAAAGAAAAGAAAAACCTAGATGGATGACAGAAGAAATAATTTAAATTGTAAAAGACAGGCAAAAGCAAAAGGAGACAGAAATAGTGTCACAACTCTGAAAGGAGATTTCAACTAAATATTAAGAACTTATTTATGGTACAAGTAGTTCATCAGTGGAATTGACTACTTTGGAATGTGATGGACTCCTTTTCTTTGCAGATTTTAAAATAGAAATTGGAATGCCATCTGTCAGGGATGTTTTAGTAGGACTACATATCCCTTGTGTATGCCTCCAACTAGACAATTCTATGAATCTCTGAAAAGCCAGAATGAGTAACCCAACTCCTTGTTTGAATTTAGTTTGAGTTTCAGTGGGATTTCAGTATGTACAATTTTATGTTGGATTTTTAAGACTTACATATTATAACATTTATATGACAAACTCCCATAGCTTTATAAAAATTAAGCTGTAACAAAAAGAAAACATTCAAATAGAATCTAAACTGATGTATAACAAATATTTATTTATTCTCAAATTTTATTTCCTAGAATGAGAAAGGATTGTTGTTAGGAAATCACTTAATAACACAACCTTTAAAAAGGTTACTTTTTGGAATGATATTTCCACCTCCCAAGACTATTGTTGTTTAACCTGATGCACCTTCAAATTTCTGTAATTGTAAAAAAGATCCACTCCTGCAGATTTTGTTACCAGTGGGTATTGCTGACCCTGCCAGTTTCTATCTGGCTATCTTTTCAGCACATGTTTTTTAATCCTTCCTTTGGCCAGCAAAGTTTCAGTTATCTCTTATTCAGCCGGGATGATTGAATTTCAGCCTGGTTTTAATTGCCAGATGCTTGCAAAATATAAAAGCTGAGATCTGGCATGCACAAATAACAACCCACCTCGTCAAACTCCAAATGATTAACATACATTCCTTTTTTTATTTCAAGATTTCCATTCCATAGATCATGATCTTGCTTCAGTTCATTAGTAAAATGAGTAAAGGTAACAAGCAACATTTCTAACTCAGCAGAAACCCAAAAGAATACTGGGTGTAGGCAGGCAGGCAGGCAGGCAGGCAGGCAGGCAGGCAGGCAGCCAGACAAGCAAGCAAGCAAGCAAGCAAGCAAGCAAGCAAGCAAGCAAGCAAGCAAGCAAGCAAATGATTAAAATAAAGAGCCACAAAGAAAGCTATAGAAACAAACTGAGCCTTGTGGTGCTGTGGTTGCACTGCAGTACTGCAGTCAAGACTCTGCTCCTGACCTGAATTTGATCCTGGCATGCTCAAGCAGCGAGCTCAAAGTTGACTCAGCCATCCATCCCTCCAAGGTTGATAAAACTGAGTACCCAGCTTGCTGGGGATGTGTGCAATGTGTAGCTTGCATAATTAAATTATAAATTGCCTAGAAAGTGTTTTAAGTGCTATGGGTGGTATATAGGCAGCACACTTTGCTTTGCTTTTAAATTGGAAACAAGCCAATAAGGAGCTGGATCAGAAACACACAGAGGTTATAAGAAATTCATCTCTAATTGTCATTTTCAAAATTAAAAAGTGTTTTCTAAATTTCTGATCATCTATATCTTATGACAACCTTGTGACAAAAGAAATTCCCAGCCTACCTCTTGGCTTCTCTTAGGATGTAACTTTGTGCTGAATTGTGCACGTTGAAATTCCAGTGATTTCAAAAAGACTACTGCTTGAATCCAGTGCTCTAGAAGGACTCTCTCCCTGAATACACACTCATGCAGACAACTAATAGGAATTATTTCCCCATAGATAAAACTCAACTTCCAAGAAGGAATCCTTGGCAATGCAGTTTGGAAAATGTGACAGTAGGATGTGGGACTTTCCATTGGGCATCATTGCATGGACTAGGATTCCTCTCCATTTCAACTCCCAGACAACTGGAAAATCCTCAGTTGTACACACTACAGCTTAACATTCTCTTGGTCTTGGAGTTGGGTGACCACAGAGCACTACTCCAAGGCCACTCTGCCATAAAACACTCAGATATGTTGTGCTTCCTCAAGTTGGTTGATAAGGGAGAATATCATGCTTAACACATCAGTATTGCCCAACAGTTTGCTGGAAGTATCGGCCCACAGACTGGAATGTTTGACAAGAATTCTTCTCTG
Source organism: Pogona vitticeps (assembly GCF_051106095.1). Lineage (NCBI taxonomy): Eukaryota > Metazoa > Chordata > Lepidosauria > Squamata > Agamidae > Pogona > Pogona vitticeps. The sequence goes on along the minus strand of NC_135788.1, from coordinate 41,787,331 downwards.
TGCAATATCATTCCCTCAGGAATGCAATGTTGCTCCAACAGTTTGGAGTTTTAGATAACATGTTTACAATGTATCTAATTTTGCAAACCTTATTTTTGAAGTCCAAGCTACCACCAGTTTCATGGGCAAGGTAAATGCTGTGATTTGTTTTTACCATATTTTGCTTAAAATATATTTGAAATCTTCACATCTAAGTAGTTTATTATAATAATTACAGGCCATCAAGTCAATTTCTTGTAGGGTTTTCTAGGTATGAAGTAGTCAGAGGTGGTTTGCCTGTCCCTCTTTATGATGGCGCTCCCAAGACCTCACAGGTGGCAGGATGCACAACCACATCATCCACACATGGTATGGGTGATTTATACATATTGATAAATAAGGATGTTCCCTTCACATACTGTTGTCCTTGATATTGATCTATCCCCTGAAGGTCTGAGGCTTTTCACATGGAACTAGCACATAAGCAGGCACAAGATTATCTCTGCTATATATGTTACTGCTAGGTTCCAGCCTTGTTCTATGTATGTGTTGAATGAATAAGCCAGTTCCACCCTTTCCATCATCACCTTCCATACAGAAGGAGTATTTCTGAAGAGGACAGCCTTCCACACGCATGGAGATTCTCACCACTCTATGGGGAACATCATTGGTTTCCTTTCTGAAATCAATGGCAGCAGAGACAGGCATAGGAGCTAATGGGTAAGCCCACCATATGCATTCATTCAACACATAATTAAAATACTTGAGCAGAGTTTCTACAGAGTCTAGATTCATATTAAATTGGAAGGTCATGTCCAGTGTTAAAGCTAATGTCTTTTCTAATTTTCAGTGCACCTTCTCAGTACAAATATAACTCAAATATATGTACACTCCAGAATTACGAACCTTTTCTCTTGTGGAAGGGCACTGCTTAATTTGTAGAATAGATAAATGGTGATTGGAACTAATTTTTCCAAGCATTCCTCTTAATCTGTAGTATGTTAGGAATATGTGTATCGGCATGTAGCCTTTCCTGGAGCTTTGCATTTTTCAAAGAAGCTGTTCTCTTTGATTTTTCATAAATATTTCTGCAACAACTGCTCTGGTTTTCTTACAGCAATGTACTGCTAGCTGTTTCATTTAATGCTGTATGACTTTTTCCTAGTAGGCTGTGAAGTTGTTGGTTTTTTTAAAAAAATCTTCAGGCTCAACATTTCAAAGCCAGTTTAGGCTTCCCTGGAGTTTCACGCCATATTATTCTTCTCTTTTAAGAGTTCCGTCTTGGTTATAAATTATGTTTTATATCTTTCTCTAACTGCATTGAACTGCTTTTCCTCCTCACTTCCCTTACCACAAGGTTGATTTTCTCCTAGTTAATTTAATACCTCTGCAGTAGAAATAGTATTCTCTATTTGTTACACATTTTGCTTTCTTTTACTGTGGTTCATTATCTGTTTTATTGTTTTACCTAAGATTATGACAACTCATATCCACAGCATGTATTTTTCCTGCACATGTATTCAGAGAAATTCCTGCCTAACCCCCTAGATTTGTACATGCTTGACTGCTGGTTGTTTTCTTGCTGTTTGAATAGTATAGTAAAAAACTGTGTCAGTCTTTTTCTCATGGCAGATAGTTATCTGTTCAACTATCATTGCCCCCCAACATTTTGGAATATGCCACATTGTGCACCTGGCATGTCATTGACAAGCTGCAATTTGCTGCTATGACTTGGGCAATTGCACTTACACATGTGTAAATTTCTGATAGCACATAAGCCTACATATGTACATCTGGCCATCAACATGGCTGACCTAGCTGGTCCCCTCTGTTGAAGTTTGGGTCTCACTGGGGAACTCATCGAGATCAACTCAGATCATGAGCAGAAGCTCGCATCAGTATTGTGCCATGGGACTCTGTTGATGCAAGCACTCCTACTCTCCTTCTTTCACACTGCCAAACTGAGGACTGGCTTTGTTTTCTTGATTTATTTAGACTGCAGGTTATTTATATTTAGACCCTAAGCTGTTTTATTGCATTGCATTTTTTTACATTTTCACCATCCTGAAACCTGCTTGATGAGCACATTTTTAAAACTAAATATTGTTGCCTGTGCTTTTAGGTATCTGTACAAAGTTCTTGGGAGAAAGACCATCAGTATTCAATTCTTTCTCCTTCACATCTGAGTAAGGTGAAGCTATGCCTGCTCATGTACTTCCTTGTAATCTGTAACAGAATCCTGACAAGACAGAAACCCAGTAGCAGGCAGTTCCCACATGGGTTTGCAATCTGTTTTAGGAAGATTGCACTCCAAATGAAAAAAAAAAGTTTGTAGCTTTGGCGTACTTCAGCTTTGCCACTTAAAGGCTCAGGCAGCAGTTTGGAGAGAATTTTACTAGCTTTGTCTGGTTAGTCAGGTGTGCCTTTTACTAGATGGGGACAGTCTCCCACAGTGCTCCATTCTCTGTATATTTTTCTTTAACTAGACTACTGTAATGCAATGGGTACAGAGCTACCCTTGAAGGTGACTTTTAAAAAATTCAGCTACTGAACAATGTGACTCTTAGAAGGGATGAGATCATCTTTCATTGATCCTAAGGAAATAATGTATGACAGTTAGGGAAACAGCCTTCTCTGCCCTCTGTTCGCAGAACCCAGGGGCATTATTTTCATTCCAGATAAAACCTTTCCCGTTTCCCCAGGTATTTTACATGAGTCAGTTTGCTTTATTTTTTTACTGACTTTTCTCTCTCTTCAGAATTGCATGTTATTGTTTTTACTATGTATTTATTATTCACCTCCTGAAAGCTTCTGGTGAAGGTCAATTTATAAATACCCGAATAAATAAACCTGTGAATATACAGTAGTATTTGAAGTTAAAGCTTTAAAAGGTTTTTTTAAACATTTATTAGGGTTTGTTTTTTAAAAAACTTGGCTTGATGGGTCCTCTTCCCACCTCCCCCCCTTTTTCCTGTTAAAGGTATATGTACCCTGTTGAGCTGAGTTACTATATTTACTTTAGTAGACTATAGGAAATAAGAATTGTTATCGTTTGATAGATTCCTTCTTGTAAAAAAAAGTGGGTTACAATTCATAATGCACTGCTTGTCTAGAGAAATGAAAAAGGGTTGCTGTGCTTTACACTAATGTTTGCCAGTGAATTTAGGATTTCCACAACAGCTTTTTAAAACCTTTTCTTTGACCTGTCTGTGGTTCTTCATATCTCAAACCGCTAAAACCAAGATAATTTCTATTTTACATAACTGTTTGCTGTGGGGGGGGGGAAAAGGGGGGTGTGACAAACCCAGACCTACTGGGATATGTCACACAGTTACACTAAGCTGCCACCAACCATTCCCTTTAAGAAGTCACACAGACCAGGGATGGATTTTCAAACAATAAAAAGAATAAGGTTTATTTTAAATACACACAGGGAAAAATAAACAATCAGGTGAATAAAATAAAGTAACGTGGCTTATTCTCACTCATACAAGCATACAGTTTGGTTCACCCAGAACCCTTAACTTGAAGCACAGACCCTGAACCTATCAGTTCTGGCTAACCAACAGACACCTGAACCTATCAGGTTGGTACTCTGACACACAGAAGTACCCTGTCTGACACACAGACTCCCACAACAGCTTCTTCTTCCCAGCTGCTGCTTCGTCACCTCCCAGTGTCTCTCAGCATCTCCTCTCACCACACAGGCATCACATATTTATACAGTACAGCCCCTCCTCCTGATGTCCCGCCTTCCACTCCCCATAGGATGGAACTTTCCCTCCAAACCCATGACAGACAGGTAACATCAGTGCTGTATGTAACACCTCCCCTCTTTATAAGTTGTTTTGTAGGGGGAAAGCTAACGTGCTTTTCACCAAAAAACAACCTGAATAAAATACACAACAACATTTATACATACCATATTATACTTACTTATACTTACATTCTAAGTTAACCATAGCAATTAAGCATTTAAACATTTACCATATACATTACATCAATTTACCTTTATTCATACAAACCAATTCAAAAACAGGTACATTTTACTTTTTGTCATCATTATATACACATAGTCCATGTTCTTTCGCCGTCTTCATTCTTCAGGTCTTCTTGATAAGGCGTCAGCAACACAGTTCACTGACCCTCTGACCACCTTCACTTCAAAGTCATAGTCCTGTAGGTTTAAAGCCCACCTCATAAGTTTGCTATTGTGGGTTTTCATTGTCTTTAACCATTGCAATGGTGAATGGTCAGTACATAGAATAAAATGTCTTCCCCAGATGTAAGGCTTGGCCTTCTGGATCGCGTAGACTATGGCCAAACACTCCTTCTCCACGGTTGCCAAATGTCTCTCACCTTTTTGAAGTTTCCTACTCAGGTAGGACACTGGATGCTGGTCACCATTCTCATCCTCCTGGCACAGAACTGCTCCTACGCCGCTGTTAGACGCATCGGTGTAGATGATGAACTCCCGGTCGAAGTCTGGAGCACGCAGGACAGGATAGTTGATTAACGCCTCCTTCAACCTCTGGAACGCCGCCTCACAGTCGCTGGTCCACGGGATGCGGTCATCAGCCTTCTTCCTCGTCAGATCGGTCAGCGGAGCCGCAATCTCGCTAAATCTCGGGATGAACTTTCTGTAGTAGCCCACCAACCCAAAAAATGATTTGACTTTTTTCTTGGTGTTGGGTCTAGGCCAATCACGAACAGCTTCTATTTTGGCCTCCAGGGGTTTTATCACTCCTCCCCCTACCATGTGACCCAAATATTTTATTTCTGGGCTACCCAGCTGACACTTGCTGGCCTTTACTGTTAGCCCTGCTGCACTTAACCTCTGCAGCACTAACTCCAGGTGTATCAGGTGATCTTCCCAGGTATTACTGAAGATCCCTATGTCGTCAATGTAGGCCACTGTAAAGTCACTGAGCCCTGCCAAGGTCTGGTCCATCAGCCTTTGGAATGTGGCTGGTGCATTTCTGAGACCAAAGCTCAGGACTCGAAACTCATAGAGACCAAAAGGGCTGCAAAAGGCAGTCTTTTCTTGATCCCTGGGATCAATTCTTAATTGCCAATATCCCTTTACCAGGTCCAATGATGAGATGAACCGACAACCCCCTATGGTTTCAATCAGGTTGTCTAGCCTGGGCATTGGGTAGGCATCAGGAGTGGTTACACGGTTTAATTTCCTGTAATCGACACAAAACCTAATGCTCCCATCAGGCTTGTCCACAAGGACTATCGGAGAGGACCAAGGACTAGAAGAGGGGACGATTATGTTCTCCCTCAGCATCTCGTCCAGCTCCTTCCGCACCTTGTCCCTATAGGGTCCCGTTACTCGATATGGGGATACTGCCTGCGGGGGTGCATCCCCTGTGTGGATCCGATGCATCACTCCCTTCACTATCCCCGGCTTGTTGGAAAACACCTGTTGATATTTACTAAGCAGCATTTTTAGTTCTTGCTGCTGGTCTTGGGTGAGTGCAGGACTGATCTTTACCTCCTCTGGGTTGTATTTTACTTCCCGTCTACCCTCCCAGAAGGGTAATTCAGCTTCCTCACTCTCAGCTGCTTTTATCGCGAATAAAACCCTCTGTTCCCCTCGGTAGTAGGGTTTTAGGGCATTCACATGAACCACCCTCCTTGCTTGGTTCTCCTCCTGCTCTATTAGGTAGTTCAGGTCTGACATCTTGGAAATGACCCTATATGGTCCTGCCCATTTGAGCTGCAGTTTATTCTCTCTGCAGGGCCTAAGCCAAAGCACTTCCTCCCCTGGGTCAAAGTGCCTCTCTCTAGCTTTGTGGTCATACCATGTTTTCTGTCTGACCTTCTGAGCTTGCAGGTTTTCTGCTGCCAGCTCTAGATTTCTCCTTAGGTCATTCATCAAGGTGTCTATGTAAGTCACAACGTCTTGTGGGTCATCCTGGGTGATCTGCTCCCAATTTTGTTTAATCAAATCAAGGGGCCCTTTCACCCTTCTCCCAAATAAAAGTTCAAACGGACTGAACCCGGTACTGGCTTGTGGCACTGATCGATAAGCAAACAAAAGGGATTGCAGCTTCTGGTCCCAATTGTTTGGATTCTCTGCCAAGTAAGCCCTAATCATGCGCATTAGAGTCCCATTGAACTTCTCAGTTAACCCATTACTTTCAGGATGATAAGCAGTGGTTTCCTTGTGCTTAATTCCACAGATTTGCCATAAGCGTTTCATGAGCTTTGATGTGAACGATGCGCCCAAATCTGTGATTATCTCTGAGGCAAATCCCATCCTGGACATATACCCCACCAAAGCATCGGCCACTGTGTTAGTTTCAATGTTAGTCAAGGGTATGGCTTCAGGATACCTTGTGGCATGGTCCACAATTGTTAGAATGAACCTGTTCCCCCTCTTTGTGGCCTTGGGCAAAGGTCCCACAATATCCACCCCTATGCATTTGAACGGAGTGTCAATCACAGGCAAAGGGCACAACTTTGCTTTGGTCCTGTCGCGGTTATTCCCCTGCCTTTGACACACATCACATTGTTTACAGAACTCCCTGATCTGCTTCCCTATGTCAGGCCAGTAGAAATTCTGTGTGATTCTCTGCTGTGTCTTGTTCACCCCTAAGTGTGCAGCAAACATGTCAGAGTGCCCCCTTTGTAAGATCATGGGGCGATACTTTTCAGGTACCACCAGCTGACTTCTGATCCCATCTCCCCCTTTTGAGATATTCCTCAGGGTTTCTCTGTATAAAATCCCCTTTTTCTCCAGAAATCTCACTGGGGTTTCAGGTGTTAGCTGGGCGTCAGTCACCTGTTCAAAACACTTTTGGAGAGTGGCGTCTGCCTTTTGCTCCTGTCCAAATCTGCTGTCTGTGGTTAAGGTTTCCACCACAGCTTCTGAACTCCCTTCTGCTTCCGTCTCTGGCTCATCATTACCCCCCTGAACTGTCCCTGTGGTGGCTTGTGAGCGTGTAATCACTAGCACCCGTTTCACATGTTCAGCCAGGTCATTTCCCACGAGCACGGCTGCTGGCAGAGTAGATGAAATCGCTAGCCGCCAATCTCCCCTCCAGCCTTGAAAGTTGACAGGTACCTCTGCTACTGGCAGAGAGATTACCTGCCCCTCAATCCCTGCCACCTTCATGCTCTCATTTGGGATTATAAACTCCCTAGGGATGATATCTGGATGGCACAGGGTTACCTGGGAACAAGTGTCCCGCAGCCCCCTATACTGACGGTCAAGTATTCCTACGTCCACCCCTGCTGTCTCAAACAACTGAGAATCCGTTTTCACCAGCAAGCAGCGCTTTACCTCTATAAGAGGACCATTTTCCTCAGCCTGATCAGCATAGGTAGCTGTTCCAGACTGAGTAGCCATGGCAACCGGCTCCCTCAGTGACACTGAGCCTTGCTCTTTCTGGACACAGAACACAGCTTTTGGCTTGGTTCCACTAGACTCCTGAGGCACCATTCCTTTTAGCTGCTTTAATTTCTGACACTCTGAAATTAGATGACCCTTTCCCTGACAGAAATAACATTTTCTGGTGTATTTTGATTCTCTCTCATCTTGTTTTGGTTTTCCCTCCAAAATCTGAGGTCTTGGTTTCATGTCTGAGGGCTTCCCTTCACCATGGGCCCCTCCCCCTTGCTGGCTTTTCCCTGGTCCCTGAGAGTACTTGCTGTAGGTTTCTTTGGGTTTACCTACAGATTTTCCCTCACCCAAGGGCTTTCTTATTTGGGAAATAAAATCTGCGATCTCTGCGGCTGCTGCCACAGATTTCGGTTTCCTTTCCCTCACCTGGAATTTCAATTCCCCCTGCAGGACTGAATAGAACTGTTCCAGTGCTATCAAGTCTTTAAGCTGCTCATAGGTCTCTGTTCCCTCCTGCGATAGCCATTTCTCAAGCAGCCTCACCAATTGGGCCCCCACTTGGGTAAAAGTCTGCTCTGGCTTCTTGGTTAGGGACCTGAATCTTTGTCTCAGCTGCTCTGCATTTATCCCATGTCTTGCAAACACCAGTTTTTTAAACTCTGCAAAATCTTTCATCAGTTCCTCAGGCATCTCGGCATAAACCTCAGCCAGGCTACCACTGATTAAAGACCGCATGATGGTCATCTTCTCAGTTTCCCTCACTGAGAAGTCCACAAACGCTCTTTCCACTAAGGAAAAGAACACCTCGGGACAATCTCCCTTGTGGTACACAGGGAATTTCTTCAGGTCAGCTTTAGACAGTTGGCCTCCCTCAGAATCCCTATTGTTATTATTGTTCTGGTTCATCAGTTCCAATCTCCTTAATTCAAACGCCATTTTTTCTTTCTCCAGAGCAATTTTCTCTCTCTCCCTCTCCATTTCCATTCTCTCTCTCTCCAATCTTTCCTCCCTCTCCATTCTCTCTCTCTCTCTCCCTAATTCAAACGCCATTTTCTCTCTCTCTAATCTTTCCTCCATTTCCCTCACCCTCAGTTCATGCTGTTGGGCTAGGAGTATTTTCCTGAGTTCTGGGTTCTGCTCTCCTGTGCTGTCACCTTGCACTGAGCCAAATTCATCCTCAGAACCTTGGTCAATCTGGGGGTCTTTCACTTCACTCATGTCTGCTATCTGGCTTCGAGTCAAGGGCATAATCCCCCCTCAGAACAGGCTGCTTTAAAAAGTCAAGCCTCAAAATAAAACGACCACTTTTTTCCTTCTTGCCTCAGAACCAGCTCTCCCTAGAGATTGCTGCTGTTCTTCAGCACTAACTTGCAACAGTATCGAGTCAGAGCCTACCCCCCTCTGCTGGGCCTCTCAGCTGGCAAGCTAGCTCACTGTTACTACGCAGTTTTGCCTCAGCTTTTTCCCGCCAAAACTAGGCTGCCTCAGAGCACCTTAATCTAAGTCTCCCCAGTTGGCACGTTCTTCTACTAGCGCACCTCCCCGTGAGGTACACCTAGAAGATTACCTACGCGCCTCAGACTGTCCCTGACTAGACCCCCCTTGCTCTGGGCACACTTGCCAAGGCTTTGCTGGACCGCTGGACAACTGGACCAGTCGTATCCCACACGCTGGACACCAATCAATGTGACAAACCCAGACCTACTGGGATATGTCACACAGTTACACTAAGCTGCCACCAACCATTCCCTTTAAGAAGTCACACAGACCAGGGATGGATTTTCAAACAATAAAAAGAATAAGGTTTATTTTAAATACACACAGGGAAAAATAAACAATCAGGTGAATAAAATAAAGTAACGTGGCTTATTCTCACTCATACAAGCATACAGTTTGGTTCACCCAGAACCCTTAACTTGAAGCACAGACCCTGAACCTATCAGTTCTGGCTAACCAACAGACACCTGAACCTATCAGGTTGGTACTCTGACACACAGAAGTACCCTGTCTGACACACAGACTCCCACAACAGCTTCTTCTTCCCAGCTGCTGCTTCGTCACCTCCCAGTGTCTCTCAGCATCTCCTCTCACCACACAGGCATCACATATTTATACAGTACAGCCCCTCCTCCTGATGTCCCGCCTTCCACTCCCCATAGGATGGAACTTTCCCTCCAAACCCATGACAGACAGGTAACATCAGTGCTGTATGTAACAGGGGGTTGTCAGATAATTTATATTCCCAACATCAAATACATGTTACAATTATGGTCCCTATGGTTTACAGCAGCAGCAGCATGGGTTCTGATGGAAATCCAGAATGGAGAGAGTAAAGTAGCCTCAATTTGGGTATCCTTGGCAAACTACAGTAATATATAGGAGGTAGCTGGCTGGATAGCTCAGTGGATTAGATATCTGGCTGGAAAGTCAGAAGTTGAGAGTTTGATTCCCACTGTACATCCTAGAAAAGCCAGCCTGTGTGGCCTTGATCAAGGTACACAGTCTCAGGGTTCTCTCTACTAGAAAGCCCTGAAAAGAGTCACCATAGGTAGGAATTGACTTGACAGCACACAATTATTATAATTAGAAGGGACTAACCAGTAGATGTCCAGTATGGCGTGGTAGATATACTGATAGATTAGGAGACCTGGTTTCAGATTTCCTCTCAGCCATGAAAACTCACTGAGAGAGGTGGCTGTCGTAAAACGTTCCTTAAATATCTCACTTACTATGAAAGTCCTATTAGTACCATCATCAGTCAGCTCCAACTTGATAGCACATCATCATTACAGAAGGGAATAAATGGGCAAAGATGCAGTAAATTGTTTCACTTTTAATGAAACTCAATAAACAAAGAATAAAATGGTTGCTGTGTATTATCACTCAATTGCATGCTGTTACTTCAGTAGTAAAATAAATATACTAGTGCCTGTTATGCTGCTCACATCTCTCCAAACATTTTTGCTCCGGTTTTCTTTTATTTTATGAGGACAGGAATACTATTTGAAGATCATTGGTTGGAAGACCTAAGGACTAGGATACATGACAAACACTTCTATCTGCCTTTCTGAAATGCAAGGTGACTGTAGCTGCAAAGATATACTAAAATAAGGATGTTGGTGGTTTTCAGCGTTCTGATATAAAAACAGAGATTTGGGTCTAAAATTTTCCTTGGAATAAAGAAGTGTACGTGTGCAACTTTATGCTGCATAAGGCTGACAATTAGAGATGACTTAAGTTGGCCTGGTGGGCAGACAAAATTCATTGACACAATATCATAGGTGCTGTGTGTTCCCTTTCCCCACCCCACCCCAGCTGGCTGCCCCACTCACCAGCCTTTGCATGCCACTGCTCAATGCCTGTTTCAGTGGTCGGTGACTGGAGGAGGTGGGGAAGGGAAGCCCGATCTCCTTCCTGGATTGGGCAGTCGCAAAAGAGGATGATCTGGGTCTGCACAGAGGCTTGTGAGTGGGGCAGCCAGCTGGGGCAGAGTGGAGAGAGGAAATATGTGCCACTTCTGGTTCCGTGCTAACAAATGTTGTAACTCCGGGTCAACTTTAGTCTCTACTGACAATGTCATCAGCTATGGTCATTTTTTGGAATTAAAAATTTCAGATCCCCCTTCTCCCAGAAAGTTCCCTTGGAGTCCATTTGATTCTGGGGAAACCTTTGGCCACTGCAAGATGAGTGTGGGAGTCTGTCATATCTGAATATTTTAAATGCTAACAAGTGTGAGGAATGGGTTGGACAGGTAGTTGTTTTGTAGGAGAGATTTTCCAGAAGGTACCAGAGTCTGAAACCATTTAGGGCTTGATAGGTAATAAGAAGCATCTTGATTTGATCAGGGAAATAAACAGAAAGCCAGTTGAGACATATCAGAACTGGAGATATGAGTTCATATCTATTGATACATTGATACCTGTAACCAAGTCTGGCCACCACATTTTGAACTTTCTGCAGTTTCTGTAGTAGCTTCAAGGTCAGTCCTTCATAGAAAGCATTACATCAGTCTATTTTGGAGATTACCAAAGCATGAATCACTGTTGCTAGGCAACCTTCAAAGTTACTGTGAAGAAACTGAGGAATTAGGGGACCATGGGACATTTTAGAAATTTTGAGGTTTCTTTGGGAGTGCCTGGGAAGCTGGCCAAGAAAGCAGAGATAAGTGTTGGCTAAGGAAAAATTGGAAAGTGACACCTTCAATTGATTCCTGATGACATCAAAGCAGTAGTGAAGATAGTAACACTTTCACCTAGTCTCTCGGCATAAAAAACCCCACTCCTCTTCCTTCCCTGGAGTCATGCAGATTACAGCTGCATGGAAGGAAAAAAGGGGAAAAGGTGCTTTTATTTGATAAGGAAAGGGGATTAAGATGTTGATTAAGAAGGTCTGGAATAGATTGCTTAATGTATTTAAGGGAACTGGAAAACTGGTAGTCAAACTTAGCCTAACCTGTATAGAAGGACAGAGGGGCTTTTCTCATGGCTTAGTCTGTCTATTATCTGTGAGGCTGAGAGGGATGAATTCTGTTTATGCTTGAGAATTACACTGTCCATACACTATGGTATATCAGGTAGACTTTGTTTTTTTCTGGTCTGGACTGTGGAACTGCCTTAGACCATATTTGTATTTTGCACCAAGTAATTTCAAAACCTCCTTGGAATTCTGTGGAACTTTTTCTCTTTTTTGCCCCTTTGCTTTTTTCTTCTTCAAATAACTGTCTGGATTATTCATTTAGGGGGTTTTTGGTACTAAATCCAGGTCTTGCCTCAACCTGTTCCCGGCAAGCGTTAGTGTTTGTGTGTGTGTGTGTGTGGTGGCAACAACTTTGCAAAGCTGGTGTGAGTTCTAAGTGCCTTGCAGATTTTTTTTAACTCTCTGCAGACACTGCCATAGATTAGAGTGTTTGGGAGTGATACAGTCCCAGTCAGCTTCCACAGATGTCACCACATCTGACTCCTCCCTGGGCTCACCCATCAGATGATAAGCAGGGGTAGTGTGGCTATGTGGCTATAGAGAGGCAACTCTAACTGGTAACCATCACGGTTCCTGAAGGCAGGTGTTGCATAGTTGCAACTTGAATGAGTGGAGGAAAATACGTAAAGGCATGCATATTGCTTCATTCCTCTTCCCCTTCTGTACTTTCCTTGCCCACATTCATAGTAAGTGGTACTGCAAAAACATTTGGAAAGAAAGTTACTTTTTAGGATGAGAGCTTCCAGAGTCCCCCAGCCAACAGTTACATGAAAAAGTAACTTTTCTGAGCTTTGGAAAAAAGCACTAGATTAGACAGCACTCGGAGGAGGTGCTGTTTCAGATTATAAATTCCAGAATCCCTAAACCAGTGTAATCCAGAAACCTTATCTGCACTGGCAATGGGATTAGAGGCCTTTGTCTCAGCCCAGCCTCTGTGCTTTTTGATTCTTATGTTCCTTCCAGTAACAAAGTCTTGTTAATGCTGGGCTTTGTTCCAACAGGTTTCTCTCCTTTTTCCTTTTCTTTTGCATGCTAATAAATGTGCCTATGCTCCATACATTTTTAACAATACTAAAAAGAAAATGTGCATGTGGAAGGCATGAAGTGGCATTGCAGTACTGGCTAATAATGCTAACACTGAGCTTTTCATGTGGTTCAGAGGAGTTGCCAAGTTGAATCAGAGCCATGAAACTCCAGGAACAAACTGGGTTGAAATAATTTAGTGCCAGAGTTCTTTGACTTGAAAACTTGGTAAAGGCGAGAGCAGAAAGCAGCACTGATGTTTGCTGACATTTCTGATTAACTTAGGCTGAGATCCAGTATGTACTTAACAATGAGAAGACCCCCTCACTGAAGACAGTGGGTTTCACTCCTGAATAGTGCGTGTGAGTAGAACTGGCATTCTTAGACAATGAGAAATGTCCTGCATGGCAACAAGGCTTGTTTACAACAGAGCTGGAAAAGTTCCTATTTATTTATTTATTTATTTATTTATTTATTTATTTATTTATTTATTTATTTATTTATTTATTTATTTGTTTGTTTGTTTGTTTGTTTGTTTGTTTGTTTGTTTGTTTGTTTGTTTGTTTACTTATTTACCGTATTTTTCACACCATAAGACGCACTTTTCCCCCACAAAACAGGGGGGTGGAAAGTCTGTACGTCTTATGGAGCGAAGAAAACAGATTATATTTTCCTGTTTTCTTCTCCTAAAAATTGGTGCATCTTATGGAAAGGTGCGTCTTATGGAGCGAAAAATATGGTATTTATTTATTTATTTATTTATTTATTTATTTATTTATTTATTTATTTATTTATTTATTTATTTATTTATTTATTTATTTGACTTTTATACCACCCATCTGGCTGCCAGCGGCACTCTAGTCAGTTTACAACCAAAAAACAGATTAACAATAATAAAAAAAGTTCACACAATAACAATCGAAATCAAAATTAGATATCAACTAACATAAACTAGCAACAAAGTAAAAACTAGAAAGTAAATGGAGAGTTTAAAAACAAGATGGTGAGACAAGAACTTGCTAGGTAGCTGAAAGGAACCTCTAGAGTAATCATTAATGCTTCAATGTTTGAAATATGTGGTTGTTCCTTCCTTTAGTTTTTAGTTACTTTGGTACTCCTGCTTTTGAAAAAAGAAAAGTGTCCTAAAATTTGTAAAAGAAACTTTCAAAATGCCACCCACAGCATTTTTGCCCCTCCTCATAGTATTAATAGCTTGTAATTACTTGCAGTAGGAGCAAATATGTAAATTATTCAACATTTCTAGTTGAATTGATTTGCATTATATTTGCAAAGCAAGCTCAGTTATGTCCTCTTTACCAAAGTTACACAATACAAGGGTTGTTTTAATTTGTGATAGGCTACTTCTGTGTTTTTTTTTTTTTAATTTAAAGCTGCAGTCCTATTTTTCCCAGAGAGGGCCCCTTCAAGATTCTGTGGAGGTCTCCCTCTACAGGTGCAGAAAACTGTCTAGTCACAAATGGTTGCAATTTGTCAGTGTAAGTGTGAGGAATTCTCAAAGTGCTTCCAAAACATGTTGCAAGAGGTTCTTTACAAATTGTAAAGTCCAAAGGCATCTGGAAGAACTCTGCTAGAGAATAGCTTGAAGAAGTAATGGACTGGAAGATAGATGGGGGCTTGCATACAACAGCCTTGATAATAAGCTTTTATCTGTGTTGGACTGTGGTCATGTGAAGGGTCAAATTGTACATTAGGGATGCCACTTTATTAAAAGAGGTAGAAGGGTAGCCATGTTAGTCTGTGAAAGCATTATAAGGTAAAGGTAAAGGTTCCCCTTGACAATTCTTGTCCAGTCGTGTTCGACTCTAGGGGGCGGTGCTCATCCCCGTTTCCAAGCCATAGAGCCAGCGTTTTGTCCGAAGACAATCTTCCGTGGTCAAATGGCCAGTGCCACTCAGACACAGAACGCTGTTACCTTCCCACCGAGGTGGTCCCTATTTATCTACTTGCATTTGCATGCTTTCGAACCACTAGGTTGGCGGGAGCTGGGACGAGTGACGGGCGCTCACTCCGTCGCATGGATTCGATCTTACGACTGCTTGGTCTTCTGACCCTGCAGCACAGGCTTCTGCGGTTTAGCCCACAGCGCCACCACGTCCCTTTTTTGAAAGCATTATTATAGCTAAAAGCCAAATAGAAAAAAAGTTTAAAAAAGAAAACATTAAAGTTAATCTTTGAGGCTCCACCAAGTTTTGTTTTGTTTTTTGCGTTTTATTTCTATTTTGCTTTTACCATTAAAAGAGGAAATATAGAAAGTGCTGAAAAGCATCTGATTCACAGCATGAGCTTTTCACACCTCTGATATTTTGCAAGACAATCACTGGACTGGCGTAATAGATGGAACGTCAGGCTTGGACTTGAGAGACCTGGGTTCCAATTTCTGATCAGCCACGGAAATTGCTGGAGGTGGCAGTGGCAAATCACTACTTGAATGTAACACATACTTCAAAAACCCTGATAGAGTAAACATACATTAGAAATGATTTAACAGTGTATAATAATAAAAACAACATCAGGAGCTACACATGGATCTTATTTGCAAGTATGAATGCTTATACACTCACCTCTGTATACCACAGGATAACTATGGCATTGGCAGAAGTGCCACCCGTACCAAGCAGAATCTCCCTAAAGCTGGTGAGGAATCTGTTAGATTCCATAAGCATAGAAGAATGGATGACTTAATTTAGTCCACTATGCTTATGGTGGGCAACACACTATGTGAGCCTAAACTTCGGTAGGAACTGACCTGCTAATGGCAGTGGAATTAAAGAAGAATCCCAGACCACAATCTTCCCTCTCAGAACATATAAGGGGATAGCCCACCACATGCATCTGCTATTAAGCTGTTCAGACGATGACATATGGTTCATCCCTGCAACCTGACAAGACAGTCTTAAGTTATCTGATGCCTCCCTTCTTGCTATGTAAGCAGCAAAATACATGCCACTCTGCAGTACTTGATTTATGTTTCTACACTTCTATCCTTATCCCCACTACTTATTTTTTAAAGTATTTTGGCATCTAACTGCACCTGGGAATGAATGAACAATATTATTAACATCACATTATTTTTCAGTTATGTAAGAGAACACTAAGATTGTCATTTTAAATCAGCCCACAAGCCAACGGGATGATCTTAATGTGCTGCCGAGATGTGAATCTGCACTGAATTAAACAGTAATTTGGCAGTCTCTTTTGCTAAATGCAACGAGATAGCTAGTTAGCCTGATATGCCCGGGCAAATGTATTGTGTTGCACTGACAGAGATAATTCCCTACAGGGAATTAACACTGGCATTTGACTTGATTCTTCTTGAAAAATTAACTCAGCATGCCCTTTAAGTTGAAGGAGCAAAGCTTGATTGTACATATTTTTGTGAATGCCAACAAATGGGAAGTCTGGCTTTGAACTCAACAAGGTCCTCAATTGATGTCATGTGGTTTAATATAACTCTTTTTTTTTTAAAGGCTCTAATCTGGAAAACGGTTCCTTCCAGAGTTTGCAAGAGTTCCTTTTTTTGGATTGCAATTCAGAGATTCTGGGATTTATAGTCTAAAAAAGGAACTTTTCCAGGGTTTAGAACTTCATTTGGAAATACAGTAGACAGGCTATGCAACATGTGTTACTTTTGAGATTTAAACTGTTGCACCTGTCCTGTTTTATTTGAATCTCAAGTAAATTTTTGCAATGTCTCCCAGGCCAGTTAAGCAGTGCATTGAAAACCTGTTCTAGGAGAAGCAATACATTATTAATACCTTAATGTAGTTGGAAATATTTTGTTGGACTCGCTTTGCTTCTTTTTTTTTTCTTCCCTTCCTCCGTCTCTAAGAAGTCATCTCAGGTTATAAAACAGATTAAGACTAGCATGTGTGTGTAGGAAAGGTTGCTTTCCCTAAACAAATATTTTAATGGGGAATATAAATTCGTCCTGCAAGCTTAGTGTATTCAGTCCCCATCATGCTCATAGACAGCATTTGTTCAAGAGGAAAATAAAGAAAACTTGGAGTGGAAGGAGACAAAAGTGCGAACACACAATGTGTGTGTATAGCTGACAAACAAGATGTTTCAAACATTCCTTCACTTCCTTTAGGTGCTACATCTGTATGTCTTAAATAACTTGGAAACACTAAGAGATGAAATAGCAGGAACTTGTAAAAAGTGAGGGAGTGAGAAAAAAAGATTAAAAATAGCTAGAGCTCTTCTGGCTCCAGAAACATTCTCAGTGACTCATCCAAGAGAACAACAATCAAGAGTCTGACCATCCTACAGATTGCAGCCAGGGACCATGTGGGCAGGTCTAAGGCTCCCCAGGAGGTTGGTGCTGACAAGATTTGGTTCAATATGAACAAACCTAAACTTAAAGTGCAAAAGAGTTCTGGATCACAGGTTAGACCAACCATTACTGCTTATTATCATTAAAAGCTTCCTCAAGCTTCAGGTACTGTAAAAGGGTGTATGTAATTCCTAAGCAGTTCTGAAAACAAGGTGATTGCATTCTGATATCAACTGGGAAACCTGTATGTGTCTTCAGATGTTGTTGGACTCCATCAATCCCTTCTGGCCTAGCCTGATGAGGAAAAATGGGTATGCTGATTCTCCCAATGTCTGGAAGACCATAGATTCTTGTATAGATTTATGATGTGTGCATACATTAAATGAGACACTTGAGCCTGATGGAGACCAGCCAGTTCTATAATATTAGGTATGTCTGAAACAAGTTGGTACTTTTTTTTGATGGGGTGGGGACCTTTTTCTTTCCTGTCTTCATTGTTACTACCACTCTGTTTACTTATTTCTGGAAGACCTATTCTATAGGGCCAGCCCCAAGACATTTTGCTGCCTGAAGCAAAGTACGAGGTGCTGTTCCTCATGGTTTCCAGATACAGAAGCCCATGGGGGTAGTCGTTGGTTCTTACTTTCAAACGAACAGGAGGAGTGCGTGCATGCTAAGGGCAGCAGACTAGCTTAAACCAACAGCATGCACAGCTTGTTCCTCTGAAATGGAAGAATGGGTAGGGGATCAAGAGCAGTGGTTGGAGAGAGGGAAATTATAATACTACTGTCCTGACATCATCCTTCAGTACCTGCTAACTCGGTTGTCTGCTCTACCCTGTCTAATGAAAGGCTCTTCCTGTTACCGAGTTTCATTGTAAGAGATGGATATATATTTTGGGTTGATTTTTGACTCATGTGGGAAGGGGCATTCCTGTCTGATTCCTTTTTTTTTGTTTTATGAAACAGGGGTCAGGGAGAGACAGCTGGAATTTTACCATCAGAGATTAAATATGGGTAGTACACAGCAAGTCTGTTTCCCCACAACTCGGCAGTAGCATATCACAATTAACAGCACTACCTGCAACACATTACTTTTTAGGTAACAAGGACATTGACAGTGTTATTTTTGCAAAATTTGTAATGGCTGGAAATGTTGTTGCTTAGTAGTGTAAGAAGTATCATTAAGTCATTGTTTCTAAAATGTTTTTAGGGATTGTTTGGGGCCAAATGTGGCCATTGTCACACCCTACACTCCCAACCTGAGTTTGGCCATGACTTGCAGAAGTAATCACTTCTTTCAATATACTTTTATTTTACAATTGCCACCAGTAGCTGCCACCAACCCTTACTTGCTCCTGTGTGTTGGTTGTTGCTACACCTGGTCTGGCATTTCTCATACATAGCCAACTCTCATGCAATCAACATGCTGCAATTAAATCAAATATGTAACTTTTATTGCTGAAGCAGTTTCAACAAAATGCAAATTTATTCTTAAGCCTATTGTAACCATATATATATTTTCAAATAATTTTTTTTATAAATGATGATGTAAGTTTGATTCCCCATTGTACCTCCTTGACAGGAGCTAGACCTGATGATCCATAGAGTCCCTTCCAGCTCTGTAGTTCTAATATTATTATGAACTGTTGGATAGCTCAGTGATGTAGTTAATGTATGGATTCTAAAATAATGATGTAGCTAAAAAGTAACATATTAGCAGCTCATCACTCTTTTTGTGAGCAACAAATAATGGCTAACTATTAGCTACAGGGAAATCATCATCTGGATACGTTACTCTTGGAATCCTAGGCAATATTGTTAGTGAAGGGATTCTAGGAGTTGTAATCTGAAAAAGTAGCATTTTGAGGATCTGAGCAAAATCATAACTAATGTCAAAATCATTACTTTTGAAAATGTAAGCTCTGCCTTCTCTTGGATGTTAGAAGCCACTGCAAGAGGGGAGTAGACCTCCAATGACCCTATTTGTCCTCAAAAGTTACAAATGCCCCCAAGATGCATAAACTGTCTGCTCAGTTAAGAATAGCTGTTTAGAATTAAAGATATGTTTCATCTAACTCCATCATCATAACCTTGATGACATGTTAACATTGGGGAATGTATATGGCAGATTGCTACAGAGGATACTCAACATATTTATAACAAATAGGAGTGCAATTCCATGATCAAGCTGTGCAAATTATGTAATGTGCAAATAGCGTAGTGACATGTGATACAGAAAAACTAATGGAACCCACTGTTGTAATTATAGTTAATCAGTGCTGGTGATGGGGATAATCTAGATCAGTGGTTCCTAACCTTAGGTAACTCAGTGTCCCACCAGAAAACCACTACATCACTTTCCTCACAACCCAGGGCTAGGCTTTTGATAGATGGAGGATTGGAGCACATTATGCCAGAGGGTGGTCGGCAGATTTAATATCCCTGTTATGCACAAAAGCAATATATTCTGAGTAGAGACATAGATGCTATAGCTCATACTGACACACCTGGATGGTTCTATTCTCTGAGGCGGAACAAAAAATAATGCTTCACCTACCTAGGCCAAGACATTTTGGCATGAGGTGCCAACATCTCCCATTTGCCCTTCCAGCTATAAACCCACAAGAAAAGATCCAGTAAACAATATGCAGTTGTTTCGGGACATCCAAAATCTGTTGCCTGAAACACTTACCATACTGTATGTAATGGTGGATCCAGCTCTCCTGCTAGCCCAGTCTGGCCCTGCTTTTGTGATACTTATTTTGCATCTATTCAACAAAATTAGCTGCTTTCCTTCAGGTTAGACCATTTGATCATCTAGCTACTATTGCCCATTGTAATTGGCAGTCATTTTCTGAAATCTTAATTAGATATCCTTCCCATCACTTACCACCTAATCCTTTCTCAGGACTAAACATAGGAGCTCATTTTGCACGCAAATCAAATCAAATTTGTTTTGTGAATGCCACCTATAGACCAACTACACAAGATATGGAAGGGTCAAACTAGATTTTTGCCCCTTACACATGTTTAGAACAGGTGCTTGTCTAAATGGTGTTGGTTGCCTGTTTATGCCACATAATTTTCCTTTGTTATAAATCTTACATAGTGCACTTTGTTTTGTGATTGGTCCCAGAAGGTCAGGAAATGATTAATTTGGAAGTCTGATTCTTAAGTTGCAAGTTGCTCATAGCAAAGTTCAACAGACTGCCAGGAGATGATCTAACAATTATTGGCTTCAGCTCTGCTCTCAGATGCAGACAGCAGTGGACACAGGTAACATCAAGGGAATGTACCGTCGTATGACTGTATCAAGTAGATTTTAGGTCCAACACAGAAGAATCTGCTCCTTTGAACTCTGCTACAGGCATGATCATCCAGGACCAAATACAGCAGATGGAACACTGGGTGCAGTGCTACTCTGAGATATATTTTAGAGGAAACATAGTAATCAAAAAGGCATTAAATAACATTGAGTTCCTGCCTGTCTTGGAAGAGTTGGACAGCAAACCAACTTTAGCAGGAATAAAAGAGGCCTTGGATTCTCTTACCACCGGCAAGGCACCTGGAAAGGATAACCTCCCTGCTGAAGTGGGAGTTGTATGAACTCCACTGAGTTGTATGAAATCTTTTGTCTTTGCTGGAGGGAATGTGGAGTGCCACAGGACATGAAACATGTAAACATTGTCACATTGTACAAGAAACAAAGGAGACAGGAGTGACTGCAATAGCTACCATGACATCTCTCTTCTCAGCATTGTAGGGAAACTGCTTGCCTGTATTGTGCTGAAGAGGCTCCAGGTGCTTGCAGACAGAGTCTAACCAAAATCACAGTGTGGATTTTGAGCTAATAGATCCACCACTGACATGGTATTTTCCCTCATACAGTTGCAGGAGAAATGTAGGGAACAACGATAGCCACTCTCTCTGGCCTTCATAGATCTTACAAAGGCTTTTGATTTGGTTAGCAGGGACAGCCTTTTTAAAATACTTCCCAAGATTGGATGTCCACCTCGACTCCTTAACATTGCCAGGTCCTTTCATGAGGAAATGAAGGGCACTGTAGTTTTTGATGGCTCAACATCAGATCCCTTTGACATCCAAGCGGAGTGAAAGAGGGCTGTGTCCTCCCATCAACCCTGTTTGGGATCTTTTTTGCTGTCATGCTGAAGCACATTTTTGGAACTGCAACAGAAGGTGTCTATCTCCAGACTAGATCAGATGGAAAGCTCATTAATCTCTCTAGATTGAGAGAGAAAACCAAAGTCCAGCTGAAATGCATGCAGGATTTCCTCTTTGCCAATGATGCAGCTGTTATTGCCCATTCTGCTCAAGAGCTCCAAGAACTTATGAATCGTTTTAGCAAGGCCTGCCAAGATTTTGGATTAACAATAAGCCTGAAGAAAACACAAGTCATGGGCCAGGGTGTGGGCTCACCTCTCTCTATTACCATATCTACACAAGAACTTGAGATTGTTCATGATTTTGTGTACCATGGCTCAATGATATCTGACACTCTCTCTGATGTCGAGCTGGATAAACGCATTGGCAAAACAGCTACCACTGTCTCTAGACTCACAAAGAGAGTATGGCTTAATAAGAAGCTGATGGCATATACCAAGATCCAGGTCTATACAGCCTGTGTCCTGAGTACACTCCTGCACTGCAGTGAGTCTTGGACCCTTTGTGCATGGCAGGGGAGGAAGCTGAACACAATCCATATGTGTTGTCTTTGACATATTTTTGGCATCACCTGGCAGGACAAAGTTCCAAATAGTATAGTCCTGGAACGAGCTGGAATTGTCAACATGTATACATTACTGAAACAGTGATGTCTACGTTGGCTTGAGCATGTTGTGAGAATGGCTGATGGTCGGATTCTGAAAGATCTCCTGTATGGGAGATCTTTCGTGCAGGGAAATCACCCCAGAGGGGGACCATAGCTGTGATACAAGGATATCTGCAAGCAGGATCCAAAGGCCTTAGGAATTGACCTCAAAAGATGGGAAGCCTTGACATCTGAGCATTCAGCCTGGAGGCAGGAGGTGCAGCATGGCCTCTCCTATTTTGAAGAGATAGTCCTGAAACCAGCAAAATCAGGGAGCTGGACAGGGGACAGATTGGATTTGTCTTCCGTGTGGAAGGGATTGTCACTCTCAAATTGGCCTTCTGAGCCACACGAGACCTTTATTCAGAGCACGTTACCATAGTCTCTCAAGTCTGAAGGATGCCTACCGATTCTTCAGGCACCTATCTCAAGGACACTGCATTGTGTCTACGTGGGGGGAAGGGTTAATTGTAGAGAATGTACATTCCCCTTAATGTCTAGCTTGATCCAGATGTAACCAAAAGAGTTATAAATGCCTAGAAATACAAACCAGGCAACTAGAAATATAAGGAATAAAAACAAATATGAGGTCCCTAGCCAATCCTTCAGTTTTCTCTAGATCTTAGGACCATGCAGGCTGGTGATGTAGGAAGCAACAGCCAAGGCCGTATTATTCATAAGGCTGACAAGCCTAGAGGCCCCACAGGGACTTGGAGCCCAACACTTCAAAGTATTTCAGTAGTAAACAATTATATCCCCAAAATGTGCATTCCTGAAGAGTTCAACTCATTCAGTAAAAATATTTTTTAAAAAATTGTGAATAGAATTCAAAATGGTTATAGGGCTAGGTACTACAGTCTAGTACCTACCATAGCAGGTTCAGGCTGTCAGCTGTAGTGGGGTGAAAGATTAACATACCAGAGGAGGCCTGAAATATGTGAAAACCTAGAGGCCCAACCATGGATTAATGCAGCCTGACTACGGTCTAAAAATAAATTTCCAAAGCTCTGGCTGGGACTAGTAGAAACGTATACCCTCATGCAAAATAAACTTTGTGTGCAAAAGCAATGCAGATACTTTGGTTCAACTTTACTTGGCAGGTTTTTCTTAATGCAGAATTAGGACTACATTGGCACAGATTTTTTTAAAAAAATTCACACAGCCACATTCCCTGTAGCAAAATAGTTTTTGCAAGTCAAAGTGGCTGTATTTTCTCTCCATTAACTCTCTTGTTATTTTCTGTTCTATTAAATCTCACTTTTTCCTCATTTCTGCGCTTCGCTGTCCCATCCCTTACTGCTGTTTTCTTAATTTAATTTTCAGACCCATAATGGCTCTGTAAATCATTAGCAGATATTGCTTGCACAAACGTGATATGCCTAATAAAGCTGTACAGTATGATTTCCCCCTCCTTTGACTTCTGTTTCCAAAATGGCATAATTCATGTCAATGCAAAAATAAAGCCAATAAGGGCTTTTTCATCTCTAAAAATACTAAATAATTGCATTCAGGTGCTGGTTTGCTGGCAGGGCCAAACAACAACATTTTGAAGCTTGAGACAAAGCAGAAAATGGTATCCCACTCACTCAAGTTGACATGCATTGTATCCGAAGACAGCCAAGTCATTTTGGCATATGAGGCAGAAAATCCCTTGAGCACCTTTTCCCTTCTCTGGCAGTAAAATACTTATAACAGTCTATCCTGAGCAGAGACCTAATATGAAGCAGCTCACACTGGCACATGTTCACAGTCAGAGCCACCCTGTGGCATTCTGCCACCTGAGGAGGATGGCTTCCTGTCCACCTAAGTTAAGGAATTTTGGCATATACGATAAAATCCTACAAGCACATGGACAGACAAACATAGCTTCCAGCAATGAAACGACACCAACCACAAACTATGTAACTATCATGGATCTCTGTATGAAGGGCAATTTCAAAAGGGAACTGACCATGGCGCCTGTTTACATGGTCTTGAACCCAAGTTTTTCAGAGTGCCAAATCATATGAAGAGACCTCATGTGTAACAAAAGCTTTCCTCTTCAGATAACTTCTCTACCTGTGGATGCCATGACAGCTGGTTGAGGTACGATTAGAACTCTCTGCCTGCCCATACTTTAGTCCTTTTCAGGTGCCTAAACAGGGCACTTGAAGTGAAAGAAAGGTGTTCATCTTATTAGCACTCTCAGCAGAACACAAGACAGCATTTAGTGAAGCTGCATTCCCATAGAAGTAATGAAAGGTTACAGTTATGCCATAAAAAGAGTGAAATTATACCTTATTAATAGCTTGAAACATTTTGCTACTCATCCAAGTAGCTTCTTCAATCTAAGGAGAGATGGTAGGAGATCCCTGATATATCCTCCACATTGGTTTCCCTTCCCCCTGGTCTGAATAGCCTTATTAGAGGGACAAAGGACTGGGGGTGAGGGGTAATCCCACTTCTGCAGTCCTTCTTCACTCATTGTCCTGGTTTGTTAAACAGAGAATGGCTCAGCACAGTAGGGGCAATGAATGGCTCAGGACCACAATCAGCAGTGTTCCTTCATTTGAAGGACAAAGGACACTCATTTGATGACCAAAATGTACTCATTTTGGACTGAGAAGATAGGTGACAGGTACTGGACAGGGCTAAAACTTCCTCCCAACTTGCACTTTCAAACTAACCTTTTTTGGATGCCTTAATATACACTTATGAGGAGAGTGTGTTTTATATGACAGGCTTGTGGCTTGTCAAATTCCAATTTTTGTAAAAGTTCCTTTGGATAAAATAGAAAGTAGGGTTACTTTTAACTAAAAGTTGGAGCCCTCAAGTTATAACTGTAACTAATTTTTTAAAAGATAACTTCTCAAATTTTAGATTACACATCTAGAAAGGTGTCTATCAACCTTTGTGTATTGGTTCCATTTCAATCAATTCCTCCCAGCAAATGTGGCCTGACCTCCCTAACAATGTGTGTGTGTGTCTTCCACCAACTCTCCTCACACTGAAGAAGCTACGTGGATGAGTAGTAAAATGTTTCAGCCTAATAAGAAAGAAGCCCAATTGCCAGGACTCAACTTCTAGATTTACCTTATTAAGTTAGAATTGTAATGCAATTTAGTTATGCCTCAGATAGTGCAGAAAGGAATTAACTGTGAATTACTAGTTGTGTGGAAGCTCTGATGGAATCTGCTGCCTAGACGAATGTTCAATTCTACTGATGCAATGCTTTTCGATGGATGGGATGAATCCCAAACTGGAATTAAGATTGCCGGAAGAAATATCAACAACCTCCGATATGCAGATGATACCACTCTGATGGCAGAAAGTGAGGAGGAAGTAAAGAACCTTGTAATGAGGGTGAAAGAGTAGAGTGTAAAAAATGGTCTGAAGCTCAACATCAAAAAAATGAAGATCTTGACCACTGGTTCCATCACCTCCTGGCAAATAGAAGGGGAAGATATGGAGGCAGTGGCAGATTTTACTTTCTTGGGCTCCATGATCACTGCAGATGGTGACAGCAGCCACAAAATTAAAAGACGCCTGATTCTTGGGAGGAAAGCAATGACAAACCCAGAGACCATCTTAAGAGACATCACCTTGCTGACAAAAGTCCGAATAGTCAAAGCTATGGTTTTTCCTGTAGTGATGTATGGAAGCGAGAGTTGGACCATAAAGAAAGCTGACAGCCGAATTGATGTTTTTGAAGTGTGGTGCTGGAGGAGACTCTTGAGAGTCCCCTGGACTGCAAATAGAATGAACCTGTCCATTCTGAAGGAAATCAACCCAGGGTGCTCCCTGGAAGGACAGATCTTGAGGCTCCAATACTTTGGCCATCTCATGAGAAGAGAAGACTCCCTGGAAAAGCCCCTGATGTTGGGAAAGAGTGAGGGCAAGAGAAGGGTACAACAGAGGACAAGGTGGTTGGACAGTGTCATCGAAGCTACCAACATGAATTTGACCCAACTCCGGGAGGCAGTGGAAGACAGGAGGGCTTGGCATGTTCTGGTCCACGGGGTCATGAAGAGTCGGACATGACTTAACGACTAAACAGCAACAATGCTTTTCAAGTGACATCCATGAAGCGATGCCAAGCGTTTGGATAAGCTCAGCAATTAAGTTGTAGTTTAAAATTGCTTAAATGTTACATAGATATGACCACCATTTTAGAAGTCTCCTGGGACACAATTTTTACTGTAACTTTTTAGAAAATGGGATGACATCTTTAGCCCTGTAATGATCCTTTGAGAGGAAGATGTCCACAAGAGTTTGCTTTGTATACCTCGTTCTATGGCTCTGGATTGCAGTACCATGGACAGTGAAATCCTCTCTGTTTAGAAGAAATCTTCCCTGCTTACTTCCAAATAAGGGGATATAAGATTAGGATTATCAGGGGGCAGAGCCCCTAGTCAATTACATGTGTGATAATTCCACATAGACCAAGGAACAGATATAAAAGTCTAAGATCTAATGTTGTGTGTGGTGCAAAAACTTTGCAAGGAAACAATATTCACAGGTTCAATGTCAGATATAAACTGAGTAGTGCAACAATGCTGCACAGATGTGTGTCAATCACTGCTGTACTGACAGTTTTCTCCCATGTGAATGCTGACTGTTCTTAATCAATTGGATAGAAAAGGAATTCACTTCTAAAAGAATTGCACAGGAGAAAAATTATGGGTAGTATTTAGTGTTCCTGTTCTTAACTTACAAGGTGGTTGAGGTGTATGTGTACATTATGCAGTTACCTCTATGGCAACCTGGAGATCTGTCCATGCTTTCCCACCCTTCAATTAAAGCCCAAAGAAAGATATCATAATGTGACTCCTTTCATGGGGCTTTTTCAGATCAGGAAGTGTGGGCAGCCATGGAAGATGCAGAGTGATGAAATATTTATAAGAGAAAACCAAAACAAATCCAGTGCTCTTGGCCATCTTGCAATGTTTCAATGTTAAGGGAACATGTATATAAACAGAAGAAATTTTGAAGCATCCTGACAATGAAGCCATAAAACGAATGTCTTTTAGATGGAGAAATTACATTTTGAGAAAATCGGGAAACAGACTGCAGTACAGCACTACCTTCACCTGTTTTCCTGGAGCTGGACACAATGCTAGTCTCTCTTATATCTGCCATAGGATTATAGGGATTGGGCAGAATGATCAGCACTTGCCAGTGAGACAAAATATACAGGATCTACAATAACCCAGTTGTAGAGTAATCCAAAATCTCACAGAAGACATATTTCTTCGAAACGTCTTCATATTTTCTTTTCTCTTCTTTTCATTCCCCTAGAAACAGAAGACCACTTAGCATAATTATTTCTCCACCTCTTTTTGTATGGCGACCTCTCTACCAAAACTGTACCCAGGAACGATTGTTCCCAAACTTGGTTCTCCAGATGTTCTTTGACTCCATCTCCTAGAAGGCTGAGCCAGCATAGCCAATGGTTAGGGTTGTTTCTGGGAATTGTACTCTAAGAATATTTGGACCACCAAGTTTGGGAACCGCTGTCTGAAAAAAGAACACTAGGTCACAAGCAGGGTGAGTGAAGCAAATGGTGGACAGGAAGCTGCCAGTGCTGTTGCTGTTGCCACTACTTTTACTAACAGAACAGAAAGCAAAGATCCTTTCAGAAAAAGAACAAAGCTGTGAAATGGTCACTGGGAACGATGAATGTCACTGCTAAGGAATTGTTGGAAGGTTTCTCTTTCCTGGAGAAATGTGATGAAACTGTTTTCACCATTTCTCTCCCTACAAACAGAATGGAACATTTTGAAAGGTCATTTCTGCACAGCTCTAGAGTCAATGATTTTTCAGCTACTACATCCACACATGAATTGAAACAAGAATGCTCCAAAACGTAAAAGAAAACATTAAAAAGGAAGGTGGAAAGAAATGGAAAGGAACGGAAAGGAAAAAGAGAGAGGAAAGAGCTCACCCCAAGCCTGATAAAAGTTTTGAAATTATTTTCAAGCTGGAGAAAATATTAACTAGTCTGCTGATAAAATAGAGGAGGGGAGTACATTTTTAATCTGAACTCAGCTGTGACCTAAAAACTGTCATTTGTAGGAGGATTAAGGACTTTAAAGATTGTTTATAAAACATATCCTCGCTTTATCAAAATGTGACACTTAGATCTCAAAACCTGGCATTTCCTCCCCCTCTGCCATGACAGTTTCCATACTAGCTTTGTGGATTGTGAACCAGGGTTCCTGTAAATTGTGAATTAATTTGTAACCTTTTAAATAATTAGTATGATCATGCTTAGCTCTACATTTGTACAAATAGTTTATATTTATAGTGGGATTTTTTAAAAAGCAAAGCTTACATGATAAGATACACACACATGTACAAACATACATACATATACACACACATATATATAGCTTACGTTATCTGTCTGTCTGTCTAACTATCTAACATAAGATGCAATACACACACACACACTCTTCAGCTTTTCTTGTTCTCATTTTCTTATATTTGAAATCAACCCATGTAAATTGTAAAAATTTATAGTAATCTCAGAAGGGTTTGCAGTTCAGTTGTAGTGTACATGCTTTGAATACAATCACTTTGTGTCTTTGTTTCAGAACATGATATGCTGCATCTTTGTGCAAAACTCTCCAAGGCACTTACATAGACAACAATACACAGATAATAAAAAAAACGATTACAGCCACAGTCTCAAGGTAAAATTATTATATCATTATATAAAACAGTGGCAGTTGAAGTAAAACATCATATATTCAAATAGAGACTGATCAAAAAATAGTTTTCATTTAAAAATCATAAAATTAGGGTCCATATAAGTCACCATAAGGATGGAGTTTCCCAAGTATGATGTCCTCACAAAGAAGACCCTGCATGAAATGGACTTATTGTAGTATGTAAAATCTCCAATACCTTTTAACTAATACTATTGACCTGGATCAAGAATATTTTATGCCATCTTACTCCTATCTTGTAGCAGAGGATTCTTGCCTTCTGTGTCTTTTAGATTAGCCTGCTATACTGATGTGATGAATGATGCTACATTGAAAGCCTCTGTTTATCTGGAATGGAATTGGGAAGATGTCAACATGTCCTTTGCCTCAGGCAGCAAAATGTGATGGGCAAGACCAGGGAAAAAGTGCTGGAAATACTTCTGCTTGAATCCTTGAAGAGGTTCTAATTTTATTTTTCAAAAGAACACTTAATGCCATCTTATTACTCTACCTTTTAGTGGAATATTTTATTATCAAAATATGTCTCTGCACTGCACAACAGTGGAATAAACTAGTCAAAAATGCAAGAATAGACCCATTGAACTAATGGGGATTTGGTGAGTCAACTATGCTAAAGTAACTGGCAGAGCAGACCTATTTGAATCAATTGAAGTTACAGAGGAATTGACTTATTAAATCACCATTGATACAATAGCCTGCTTTAGTACATTTTACTACACTAAGCAACAGGGTTTGAGAGATTATACTAAGTGCCAGTCTGAGGCATTGTCTCTTTTTAAAGTTTTTCCCATCCACAACAATTTTTGATAATTTGCAACTTTCAGTTTAATAATCTTATGTGTTTACCTTCCTTATATGCAATGTATTTTTCTTTATTTTAGTCATATATATAAATGATAAACCATCCCTTCTTATTCTGTGTTAGTGCTACTTCCACCAAGCCACCCTCAACATCTAAAGAATGGATGACTAACTTGTGGCCCTCCAGATGTTGTTTGGTTGCAACACCCATTATCTTTCATCATAGGCTACCTTTGCTAGGGCTGGTGGGAGTGGCAATTCCAGATGTTGTGGAAGTTCACAACATCTGGAAATGACCTACCTTTGATCAAAAGTAGCCTTGAGGCTTGCATTTTTGTTTTGTCAATTCAATGAACTAACATCCCCCTCACCTCCAAAAGCTCCTCCCTCCCTCATCATGTAACATTGAAATAATATTGAAAAATCAGCAATGTTTTTGGAAAGAGCTTATTCTTAGAAATGATGAGCAAACTTACAGGAATGACAAGGAAAAACAAGGGAAGAAAAAAGCTTGCCTCTACATAATTTGTTGCCTTTGTGCAAAATCAAATTTAATCTAGGTATAATGGATATAAGCTTACGATCCCTCAACAGAATATATTACTCAAGAGTGGCAAAATGCTGGCTCTACTGCCAAGTTGACTGCTGAATCATTTAAGGAATGGCTTGGTGCCCAAGGCTCAATTTTTGCTATAAGGATTCCTTGCTTGAGTTTAATTTCTTCTCAAGTTCTTTCTTCTTTTTTAATGTTCATGGTCTATGTAAGTTCTCTTTTTTTCTGTTGCTTTGAGCCAAACTTGGTCACAGTGAAAGCAAACCTACTGAAATAAGTGGGACGTAATTTAATCATTAGGAGCTACTTCCAATTGTTACTTCCAAATTGAGTAGATACGTGCAATGAGGGTCATTTTGTAAATCATCACTTAAGTGAACACTATTGACTCAGCGGCTGAGACCACTGGATTTAATGCTAGGAATGAGATTTCTTGCTTTCAATGGGCTTACTTTAAGCATGTCCAAATTTGATTCTTATTCTATGTATCCCAATGCTGACTCCGCCAACTTTCTACTCTCCTACTGCGTTTGTTGGTTCTAGCTTTTCATTTGCACTGTGTGCTACTCCTATCCTCTGAAGATGCCGGCCACAGAGACTGGTGAAATGTTAGGAAGAACAACCTTCAGAACACGGCCTAAGAGCCCAGAAAACCCACAACAACCAGAAAGGTCTTTGTCTGCCAGTAGAACATTAAAGAGAGTGCCAACTTAATGCACTGTGGAACGGTGTTCCAGAGCCTGGCAGCAGACATCCCTTGCTGATATCCTCATCAGACAAGCCCATGAAGTTAGTGGGACTGAGAGAGGAGCCTCCCTTAAAACTCAGCAAGGCTCAAAAGGAATTCTGTTTTGTCCCCTGCCCCTGCTCCACCTTGCTAATGATTGCACCACTACTTAGACACTATATTGCAATTTTTAACACTTAATTGAACTTAAAAATAGTCTTGCCTTGGTTCAGTATGTACAGTTCCTTATAGAATACTGTTCCAGTACTATTTTACAATTTTAAAATGTGGAAATTCTGCCATTCTGTATATGGGCAAGTAGCAAACCTCAGGGCAGGGGTCAATGACCCAGCTGATTATGCTTATAATAGCACAGGCCAATGGGAAGCTGCTCTTGCACAACCAGAATGAAGAGAGCACATTATGACAGTCATGGCATGGGGGAATACTGTAAAAAATGCACTGGTGTTAGAGGTAGAAAGCAAAGCTATGGATGGGTGAGTCCATGAATGGACAGGTTGCCTATCCCTGCCAGGTAGGCTGCCATTCAGGTAATTCATGGTGCCAGGTAGCTTTCTTCAGCAGTAAAAACACATTACCTACCTTCAAACATTTTCTTTTGTAGCTTGCTTCCAGCTTGCCCAGTTTTTGCTAGCTGTAATGGATTTATTTGTTTACATTAAGACTCTCCTAGGATATCTTTAGAATTACTGTGATTGTTTTCTTTGGATTAGAACCAGTACTGGGTTCTGTGAACTTGATCTGACCCTCATCATCCCAGGAAACACAGTGAGTTTTATCCTCACAGCCTGCTTATTGCCAAACTCTTGTCACAACAATTTGTTCCACACCAGAAACCAAAGCGGGAGCAAATGATAAAGTCAGACACTGGGCAAGCGAAATCTCTCAATGAGGGAAGCTTGGAGAGAAATGCTGCACAGCCAAGGTATAGGACAGCTTCGGAAAGTTACTGTTGCAGACTACAACTCTCAGTACCTGCCCCACCCTCCAGTTTTCAGGTCTGCTTGCTGGAGAGTTCTGGGAGCCTGAAACCCCCCCCCCAAAAGTAACTTTCCCAAACTTTGAAAGGCAGAATCCTTAAATTTTGGTGGATGGTTCTGTTGAGGGATTAATCCAATCAGGATCACTGAGAATTCACAATGGTATGCTATTCTGTATAGACTCCCATCAACTCAAATGGCTGAGATCCCATTGCTTAGTATAGTCATAACTAGAGTAGACCCACTGAATAAATGGATCTTAAGGAGGAACTGCCCACCAATTCTCTTCTGATTCCATGGCCCTGCTGTAGGTATAATGCTAAGCAACAGGAGTTCAACTAGTATGTATTTTTGAACATCATGAAAGTCATATGTGAGACTGTACTGAAACCCCAGTTTACAAAGCCTGTTGAATACCATTGTATAACCCTTCAAATTCTCCTTTCAGTAGCTTTATTCTCAGCTGTTTGGGGCAGTATTGATTATCCTAGTAGTACATGAATATTGCTTACAGGTGAGAAGATGTCAAGAAACAGAGAATTTAGAATAGTCTATCAAACAGATTTCCCCTCCCTGCAATACTATAGAATGCAGAAAATTGGGCTGTAACTTCCTCAGACACCTTTCACATTGCTGCATTGGTTTTGGTAATAAAATTTGTGCTATAACTACAGTTAATTTATATTTAGCACAGGAAATGTTTGCTGTGATGACAAGCCATTACTGGATTTATTAGCAGTAACATAGACATTTCTGTTTCATTTCCCTGATTGAACAGACAGAATGCTTTACATGTGGCAAAACCACTGATGTGACAGAGCTTGTTGGCTGGTGCTAAAAGAGAAAATGCTGAAGATTCCAATTCTCCCTGAACGCAGAATGACACTAATATTCCTTGCAAGATGTTCTGAAAACAGATACTTTTTGGTTGTTACAAGTGCTGCCTGAAGACGTTTTGCTTCCTGTGATGTAGATCAGTGGTCCCCAACGTTGTGCATCCAGATGTTCTTGGACTACAACTCCCAGAAGCCTTCACCACCACCTCTGATGGCCAGGATTTCTGGGAGTTGAAGTCCAAGAACATCTGGAGGTCCAACGCTGGGGACCACTGATGTAGATGTTTCCTCACTTTCATTCCCCATACAGAAGCTGACTGGATTGACAGTTGAATCTTATTTCAGAGCTGGCTGTCATACCACAGGGCAGGGCAGGTGGCCCACACAGAGTTCTGCCTTCCAGCATTTTGATACCTTCTCCTCCAGCATCTGCCTCACTCTTCCTAATGATATTGTTACACACACACACACTCACACACATGCAAGCTATAGAAGTAGCCATTTTGTTCTCTTCCAGCATGTTGGCAAAATTAAAAGGGGTGGGGGGAGAAAAAGAGACAATGAAAGGCAAAATATTATGCCATTTTAAAGGCCAACAGATTTAAGTGTGAGCTTTTGTGAATGAAAATCTACTTCTTCAGACACAAGGAATACATATAGAAATAAATGTCCCATATGTTAATCCACATGGTGATGAGAATGATATCCAGATGAGGATACAGACAGTAGACAAAGTGACAATGGTTCTTTAACCCAGGGCTAGAACTGTCAAGTAGATCCTAGCCAGAGTGACAGTGAGGTAGATTTGGCTGTCGTGGAAAAGCTAAGAGTACTTTCAGGAATAAAGGTAAGGGCCTATCAAGGGAGATAGCTATTTTATACCCCTAAGTAGTGCAGTAAGAAGCCTTGGTCTCTATTTAGGCTATTAAAGATGCCCAGGAACTTGTTTATATATTGTTATATAGCCATTGTCTCCTGTCTCCCTCTTGAGTCTCCCTCTGTATTTCCTCTCTTCCTACATTTGTGGCTGTATCTCTGTGTGTGCCATCAAGTCTATTCTGTCTCATGGTGATGCTTTTCAGGGTTTTCTAGGTAAAGACTTCTCAGAAAAGGCTTACCATTCCCTTCTTCTGAGTACATCCTGGAACTAAGCAGATTGCTCAAGGCCACGCATGCTGGCTTTTTTGGTACACACAATAGGGAATTCAGCTCCCAACATCTGGCTCCACAGCCTGATACTGTATCTAACTCACAGCCACTTTGAAATCCATGACAGAGTGTCCTGGGAGCCTGAACTGTTTGGAAGCTGGTTTCTTTGTGTTGTCATTGCTGATGTCAGATCTATATCCATTCATCCTTTTGCACAGAGATGGTCCTCTTTCTCATATGTAAAATGTAGGGGGGCACTGTTGGTAGAAGATGGCATAGATCACATTTGAGAATCAACAAATAAACAAATTCCTGTAGATGTAATGCTTGGGACCTTTGATAGTGCTACCACTGTAGACATGGGGCATGACTGACATATAGGTATGTGGCAGGGTTTTGTTACTGTCTTGATCTTCATGTTGTGTTGCCTGATGTGTGTCAATGGTTGTTGAAGGTTGGAGGGTTTTATGTAGACAAGAGTGAACCACCCCTGCAAAGTGTAGAAGGAAATATCATGGTAATTAATGGGATGCAGGTCTCAGTATTCTTCAGTGGGAGGGATAAACCGAGATATATCCTATTTTCTCTCCCCCCCCCTTTAATTTTGCCAACACACCTATAGACACACAAATAAACATTATTAAAATGAAACCCTTGTTCTTGGATTTTGCAGGAAGACCACATGGCCTGCCTGCCTGCCTGCCTTTCTCTGATGAGGGCAAATACTTCAAATAGCTTCTGAGAGCAGGATTTATAACCAGAGTCAGGGAAGTTAACACCACTCAAGAAGGACTACTCTAAACATGTTCCTCAACCCTATAGCAGATATTTCACATTTACCTTGAACTGACTTTTCCCTCCCAGTGTATCACTTAATTTAACATCCAGCTTTTTCTGATATGAATACCATGTTTCTGGGTATTTCTACTCCAGCCATAGCAGATAACATACACTTCAACAAAAGGAAGTGAAAAATGCACTGAGTGAATAAAATCCCCTTGTCTACAGAAATGGAAATAGACAATTGACTTTACATCTCTTGATACCTATGTACACACTTCCAGCTGGTTATAAAACAGTGACAGACTAGGACTCAAA